>NW_028317947.1:19175000-19402500 GCF_062004578.1 Staurois parvus
GACCTATGGATAAAGTTCTGGAGATGCAGCTCTCCTCAGATAGGGAAATCAACGAACTGGACGAAAAGCATACAGGTGGCGCAAACACCTAGCGCATTATCCAAGGTTTATTAAAAAGTGTAAAAAGACATACAAACATAGCACATATATAAAGCCTATAAGGCCACAGAGATGGCCGCAAGGATAGTAGAGTGTCCAACTGGTGGTGCGGTCGGCCTGCCGACACGTTTCGGGGACAAATCCGTTTCCTCAGAGCTATATAAGCTCATATAGCTTTGAGATGCAGCCCTCCTCAGATAGGGAAATCAATGAACTGGACGAAAAGCATACAGGTGGCGCAAACGTCTAGCGCATTATCCAAGGTTTATTAAAAAGTGTAAAAAGACATACAAACATAGCGCATATATAATGCCACAAAGATGGCCGCAAGGATGGCAGAGTGTCTGACTGGTGGTGCGGACGGCCTGTTGACACGTTTCGGGGACAAATCCCTTTCCTCAGAGCTATATAAGCTCATATAGCTCAGAGATGCAGCCCTCCTCAGATAGGGAAATCAACGAACTGGAAGAAAAGCATACAGGTGGCGCAAACGCCTAGCGCATTATCCAAGGTTTATTAAAAAGTGTAAAAAGACATACAAACATAGCGCATATATAAAGCCTATAAAGCCACAAAGATGGCCGCAAGGATGGCAGAGTGTCTGACTGGTGGTGCGTTTGGCCTGCTGATGCATTTCGGGGACAAATCCCTTTCCTCAGAGCTATATGAGCTTATATAGCTCTGAGGAAAGGGATTTGTCCCCGAAACGCGTCAACAGGCTGTCCGCACCACCAGTCGGACACTCTGCCATCCTTGCAGCCATCTTTGTGGCTTTATAGACTTTATATATGCGCTATGTTTGTGAGTATGTCTTTTGTCTTTTTACACTTCTTAATAAACCTTGGATAATGTGCTAGGTGTTTGCACCACCTGTATGCTTTCTTACAATCTGTTTCATATGAAATGATAAAATGTATGGATAAATGTGTAGATGATTATACCAGAAAATATTTCAGATGAAGGGGACTTAGCAGGGGACAATCCTAGATGCTCACCTAGATCCCTGTCCAGGTACAATTGATGGTGTCTTTTTTTTATTCCTACGTGGCAGCTAACACTGATAAATGGCAGCACAGCTTGGTTTTTTGAAGGGGATATTAAATCTTTACAGAGTTTTTTAAAATCTGTATGTAAATGTGACCACCTTAATCAAAACAATACTAATCAGGTTCTAGTCTGCTATCTATCAGTTAATCTTGGAACTTCTTGACACTCCTGTCCCCTTTTAAACTGCAAGCCCCCCAAAAAAAAAAAAACGCTTTCAAACAGTTGCTACATGTCCTCACAGCAGCAAAACAAAGAGTCATGGAAGCCTGGCTAACCCCTACCTTATCCCTCGCTAAAACCATGTTCTAATACAGGGGTCTCCAAACTTTCTAAACAAAGGGCCAGTTTACTGTCCTTCAGACTTTAGGGGGGCCAGAGTGGCCAGTAAGAGTAGAAAATGTCCCAGCAAAAGTGGAGTAAAAAAAAAATGACAGTGCTTGTAGTCAGTGGAAGGAGGAATAGTGTCCAGTCATTGGTATTAGTTGGAGGAATAGTGCCTCATCACTGGTATTTGTTGGAGGAATAGTGCCCCATCATTGGTGTTAGTGGGAGGAATAGTGCCCCATCATTGGTGTTAGTGGGAGGAATAGTGCCCCATCATTGGTGTTAGTGGGAGGAATAGTGCCCCATCATTGGTATCAGTGGGAGGAATAGTGCCCCATCATTGGTGTTAGTGGGAGGAATAGTGCCCCATCATTGGTATCAGTGGGAGGAATAGTGCCCCATCATTGGTATTAGTGGGAAGAGTAGTGCCCCATCACTGGTATTTGTTGGAGAAATAGTGCCCCATCATTGGTATTAGTGGGATGAATAATGCCCCATCATTGGTAATAATGGGAGGAATAGTGCCCCATCATTGGTATTAGTGGGAAGAATAGTGCCCCATCACTGGTATTTGTTGGAGAAATAGTGCCCCATCATTGGTATTAGTGGGAGGAATAGTGCCCCATCATTGGTGTTAGTAGGATGAATAGTGCCCCATCATTGGTATTAGTGGGAGGAATAGTGCCCCATCATTGGTATTAGTGGGATGAATAATGCCCCATCATTGATATCAGTGGGAGCAATAGTGTCCCTCAATTGGTTATTAGGGCTTGACTGTGGCTAGTGGGAGCAGAAAAGGTCCCGAAGTCAGTGGGAAAAAATAATGCCCCATTGTTTGGTGACAGTGGAAGGAATTGTGTCACATCATTGAGGTCTTTGGACCCCATCATTGGTGTCATGGGGAGGAATTGTACCCAATTGTTGGTATCAGTGCCTCAAGGGCTGGATAAAAGCAAGCAAAGGGCCACATCTGGCCCCCAGGCCGCAGTTTGGAGACCACTCTTCTAATACATGAGAAAATCCAAGCAAAACTCACAGGTAGAATTACCACGTTCTGGACAAGCTGGAGGTTATGGATTTCCCTCCACCTCTCCTCTAGGTTTGATCAGGACCTTTTGACCGCCTAACAGGAGGCTTCAGAACTACCCATGAAACTCCTCCCCATTTCCTTACCCAACCCTCCCCCATTCTTCTGTCCCCCCCATACTTTTTTATGATTATTATTATGCTTTTGCTTCTATTTCCTTGGACCCTCCTGTTGCCATCATTTCATTATGCCTTCTGCTTTGTTGCTTTCCAATACCCCATTTAATGTACTTCAATACCGTTTGCAACCAAAATGCTAGTTTCACTGGCAACCTCTTTGCTCTCTCATGCTTACTTTGTACACAATTATGTACACGCAACATTCAAAACTCAGTAACTATATTGAACAAGAAAATGAATACTAAGAGTGTATGATAATGTCTTGAAAACCTTCCTTCCTGCGTAGTAGTGCTACAGCCATTGCATTTCACTGCTTTCGCTCATTTTGTTTGACAATTGGAACCCAAAGTGCAGATTTCCTTGGAACTCATTTGCTTTCCGGCACGGATCATGTGATCAGTACTATTTACCAGAGGAAATAAACAGTGTTCAGGTGAAGCTGTGCATTGGCCACCTGGGAATGTCTTTCCTTGATACAGTTGACTAATGCCTGGACAGGCACATTAGAGGGTACAAAATTCAAAGAATTCTAGGAGAAAAGACAATAGTTTAGGCCACTACAATTACTATAAGCAGTAGATGTTTTTTTTTGGAATTATAGTTTCCTTAGGTGAGAAGAGAAAACTAATATTCTGCAAAAACTTTGCATAGAAAGATGAAAGAGGAACGGGCACATAGAGAGAGTGAAGAATGGGGACATAGAGAGAGAAGCGGGGGTGGAACAATGGGTGCAAGAGAGAAGAAACCAAGAAGAGGAACAAACAGAAGAGGCTGTCCAGAGAGAACAGATTTAATTTATGGCTGAGCATTTCCTTTTAACCATTTAAAAGACAAAATGCTCTGCTGTCTGTTACTGTTGGTAATACATCCATCTAGGTGTGGACTGACCATTTGAAAACTCAGGCACTGCCCGAGGGCCGGGCGCCAGTAGGGGGCCCCATGAGATGCCCCTGGTACCTTTTTCATAGGCTTTTTTGAGTTTGGGCAAGGACACAGGGGCCCCATGATCCCCTATTGCCCGGGGGCCCGATGAGTTGTCAGTCCGCCCCCACACACATCATTATATTAATAATAAAGGTGTACGAAGGTCTCTAATGTCTCTAATGTCATGTGGCCTTAATATGTGGTAGACTGCACCCATGTCTTTTCTGCATCAGGTGTAAAGACCTCGTCTGCTGTGCGAGGCAGGTACTAGGGATCATGTACACGGAATGTTTGGAAAACACTTCTGAACGATGGAAAGTGACTGCGGGAAAACGTAGGTTAAAAACCGGCTGTTTACTCACATTTGCATACCACGTTTATGCGCATTTGCGTTTAGAAGCATTTTTTAAAGATAACATCAGGAGACCTACCAAAATGCCCAGAATGCACTGAAAAAATAGTAAAAAATTACCTATTTCAGACATTTTGAGAAAAATAGAGAAAGCAGAAGCAGAGAGAGCAGTATATGTTGAGGTGACCTGTATTTTTTGGTTGTATTCACTATGGATCCCATCATGAGCATAATGCAGCACGTTCTACCATTTTTTCCTTCACGCGAAAGCAGGAACTGACTGCGCTGGTGTACTGGGTCCATTTGAATACATGGAAAACGCTTTGCATGCATTTTTGATGATGAAAAAAGACTCTGGACAGCATCTGGATATGGAACAGTTAAAAAACGCTTCTAAATACAAACGCTTATAAACACGGTTAGCCACGTTTACAAGCATTTGGCGTATGAAACGCTGATAAAATCTACTCCTGAACGCAAGTTTGGTGCGTTCAAAAAAACGACTGTAAACTCAACTAAATGACGATGTGTACATGGACACATAGGAGAACATTAGGGAGAGTTCAGGGGCTGCTGAAAAAAACGCAGAAAAGCTCCTGAATGTCAGTTTATCAGCTGCAGTGTACATGAGCCTTTAGGGACATAAGAAGGTTTAAACTGAACATTTAAGATGAACCTGTTCTTTGTCTGTGCAGGACAAAGCAACAGATCCAGTTAAAATGAAATTATTATTATTATTTTTATTATTACATTAAAAATTAATATTATGAAATATTAAAATTCACCTCAATTACTAAAATCTTAGCTTTAACATGTTAAAGGGGTATCTAAACGACTAAAAATGTAATAGAAGTCTATGGGGCTCCCATCTCCCTGTGTTATCAGTCATGGAGGAAGATGGAAAATTATTATTATTATTTTTATTATTACATTAAAAATTAATATTATGAAATATTACATTTCAGCTCAATTACTAAAATCTTAGCTTTAACATGTTAAAGGGGTATCTAAACCCCTAAAAATGTAATAGAAGTCTATGGGGCTCCCATCTCCCTGTGTTATCAGAGATGAAGGAAGATAGGCGCTATGGACTTTAATAGGGCTGTATTGTGCATACATGGCCTGGAGACATAAGAATTGAGGAGTGGGAGGTAAAAAATCTCAGAAGACCCGTGGCTGGCAGACTGAGATAATTGGGCATCTCTGGAAAGGAGAGTGAGATCTGTTAGATCAATTTAAAGGGGAAAACAGGATAAATTCATTTTTTCTGAAAGTGCACATAACCTTTTAATACGTTAGAAATTCTGGAAAAATATCTAACAGGTGAGACCTGGGGTTAGGATTCCAATGGGCAGCACAGTGGCTAAATGGTTAGCACTTCCACCTGGCAGTACTCGGGTCGCTGGTTCGAATCCCAACCACAGCACCACCTGCCTGGAGTTTGCATGTTCTCCCTGTGCCTGCATGGGTTTCCTCCAGGTACTCCGGTTTCCTCCCACACTCCAAAGACATGCTGGTAGGTAAATTAGACCCTGTCTAAATTGTCCCTAATATGTGTATGTATGAATGTGAGTTAGGGACCTTAGATTGTATGCTCCTTGAGGGATAGGGACTGATGTGAATGTACAATATGTATGTAAAGTGCCGTGTAAACTGATGGCGCTATATAAGTACCTGAAATAAATAAAAATAAACATCCGATAGTTTGTAGAAAGTCTACAATTCTTCTCCTGAACACTAAGGATTTACACACATACAAACGTTACCCAGACCACTGACTGCTGGATCAGGGGAATGCCCTCATATGTCTGTAGATTTAGCTGATACCTACCAGCCAGAAATAGGGGGCCCACTCATTCCTGCCCCGGTACACTTAAACCTGGGCCTTAAATTTGATGATACGAGAGCAAATTGCTTTCTTATTACCCCAACCCAACCTATTTTGTGATCAAGCTCATGAAGAAATATCACTTAGCCTTAGGGCAAAATTACATACATTCTTATTCATTTTAAAAAAATTGGGCAAGGCTACTTCACCGATACACATGAATTAAAACAAATGTGTTCTTTATGTCAGTTGACAGTCAAAGTACAAGGTACTTTACATGTTTCAACTGGAAATGCAAAAGGGAGAGTGAACAATATGGGTACAAGTTGTATTCATAATGACAAACATACTTATTAAGAGTAAATACAGATAAACCAGGGGCGGACTGACAACTCATGGGGCCCCCCGGCAATAGAGGATCATGGGGCCCCTGTGTCTTTGCCCAAACTCAAAAAAGCCTATGAAAAAGGTACCAGGTGCATCTCATGGGGCCCCCTACTGACCCCAGGCCCTCGGGCAGTGCCCGAGTTTCCAAATGGTCAGTCCGCCCCTGAGATAAACCCATTTTTTGGTTGTGATGAAAGGAACTTCTTGATGCCCTACTCTTCTTATAGCTCATGCTGGTGTGTAATAGAGACTCATAATGCTTAAGCACATTTTTTTTAGCCATGAGGCAGGCTAAATCCTAGTGGCAAACTACTCTAACCTTTGGGAAAGTCAAATAACACATTGTGGGTACCATGATCAATGCGCAACTCATGTCCATTTTTAATGATACTTTTAAAAATTCCTAAAAATATACCACTAAGAAAACAGACCAAAAAAGAGCCACATCCCAAACGTGAGAACTATAGACAAAAAACACTGCTTGGTGGGATTTTTGAGGCACAACTTGAGACAATAATTAAAATCAAGCTGTCAGGGGAGAACACAGGTCTCTTTCCTGCCAGCCAGGACATGCTGCTTTGTATTTCTCTGCACAGAGAAATACAAAGCAGCATGGCTCCGAAGTAAAATACACACAGCACATAGTGTAAAACAGCACACAGATCACCCCAGATGTTAACCCCTTCCTGCCCAGTGTCATTAGTACAGTGTCAGTGCTTTTTATTAGCACTGATCACTGTATTAGTATCATTGTGATGTCAGTGCCTGCCACAGTCCGGCTATAAGTCGCTGATCACCGCCATTACTAGTAGAGAAAAATAAAAATCCCAGTATATATACCGCCATTTGTAGACGCTATAACTTTCATGTAAACCAATTAATTTACACATATTGGGATTTTTTTTAGCAAAGATGTAGTAGAATACATTTTGGCCTAAATTTATAAAAAAAATAAAATTTTTAAATTTTTTTTACTGGATATGTTTTATATTACTACAGGGTGGGGGGGGGGGGGGGTCAGCAGAGCTGCGGGTTACTACTGGGTGGGGGATCAGCAGAGCTGGGGGTTACTACAGAGTGGGGGATCAGCAGAGTTGGGGGTTACTACTTGGTTGGGGGATCAGCAGAGCTGGGGGTTACTACTGGGTGGGGGATCAGTAGAGCAGAGGGTTACTACAGAGTGGGGGATCAGCAGAGCTGGGGGTTACTACTTGGTTGGGGGATCAGCAGAGCTGGGGGTTACTACTTGGTTGGGGGATCAGCAGAGCTGGGGGTTACTACAGAGTGGGGGATCAGCAGAGCTGGGGGTTACTACTTGGTTGGGGGATCAGCAGAGCTGGGGGTTACTACTGGGTGGGGGATCAGTAGAGCTGGGGGTTACTACTGAGCGGGGTATCAAAAGAGCTGATAGTTTCTAAAATTTTTAATGGCACTATAGGACTTGCTTTGTCAATGGCTTCAAGACCTGAACATTCATTTCAGGCCTTCACTTTGATACGTACCTGTTTTGTGCAAGGTTATGTACTATGGTTGCCTTCGTACTTCAAGAGTTAAGCTGTACTTTATACTAGTGCTTTCTATATCAATGCAAAAGCTTAATACAAATCCTTGTAAAAAGAGGAGGAAGTTTAAACTGAAGTTGCATAGAACGTTCCTTACAGTCAGAGCAGCAAAAATGTTCAACCCCCTTCCCCAAATAGTAATATCAACTGGAAGAATTGAAAAATTAAAAAAAAAATGACTAGATGTCTTCTTCAGTGAACTCAAAGGGCCGGTTTTATCTGTAAGACTAGATGTCCAGAGCACCCCCCTTTCATTACATCAGATGTCAAGAATCCCACACCTTCCCTAACATCACCCTGCACTCCCAGAGCTGGAAAGCAGAAAGTGCAGGGTCTGGAGGAGGACCAGAGGTGTGGAGTCAGTTACTAGTGTCTGCTGAATGCTGAGATCAGTTGAGGCAGAGATGAGGGGGTGCTGCAACTGCACAGAGAGGTGCAGGATTTGGCAGAGGATATCTATTCTCCTCTCTGCTGCTGACTGCTGAGACAAGGTGGGGTGGAGACAATGGGGTACCTGCAGGAGAGGTGTGAGGGCCACATGAAATGGCCTGGAGGGCCGGATTTGGCCCGCAGGCCTTGTGTTTGAAACCTGTGCTCTAAGGAAACCTAGACACACACACACAGGCACACATGCATTGATTGGACTCGATAGACCTGTGTCTTTTTCCTACCTTATCTATTATGTGATTATGTGGGCAAAAAAAACCTGTCACATTGGTCAGGGGGTTTCATATCCACTCTAAAATGCCAGTTGGCTGTGGATATCAATGGGAAAGGAAAGGGGCAGAGATCAGCCATACTTACTTTGTGCATGTTCCCCAAAAATAATCAGAGGCGACTAAAAGGACAGAAAACAAGGAGTGACAGAGATGGCTGAAGATGCTGTTCTTGACTACAGTGAAGGAAATAAGTATTTGATCCCCTGCTGATTTTGAATGTTTGCCCACTCACAAAGAAATGATCAGTCTAAAAATCGAATGGTAGATGTATTGTAATACATGTATTGAATAGCAGCCAAGTGCACAAACTGTTGTCACCTTCGCACCAAGCTGCTTGGCGATAGTTTGGTAGCCCAGTCCAGCCTTGTGTAGATCTACAATCTTGTCCCTGACATCCTTGGACAGCTCTTTGGTCTTTGCCATGGTGGAGTTTAGAATCTGATTGTTTGATTGCTCCTGTGGACAGGTGTTTTTTATACAGGTAATAAAATGAGATTAGCAGCACTCCCTTTAAGAGACTGCTTCTAATCTCAGCTTATTACCTGTATGAAAGACACCTGGTAGCCAGAAATCCTGCTGAATGATAGGGGATCAAATACTTATTTCCCTCATGAACATGCAAATCAGTGCATCATTTGTTAGACATGCATTTCTTTTGAATTTATTGTTGCTATTCTGTCTCTCAGTGTTACAATACACCGAACATTCGATTTTCAGACTGATCATTTCTTTGTGAGTGGGCAAACATTCAAAATCAGCCGGGGATCAAATACCTATTTCCTTCACTGTATGCATGGACCAGGGAGTATACTTCATCCATAGCATTAAAGTATTCCTAGAGTGTAATTTAACATGGCTGCTTATTTCTCATTTCATTCTGTCATTCCATTTTTTTGTACATCCATTATGTTGATGGTTGAAAATCTTGAATCCTACGCAATGACCTGCTTTGTAGGATTCCAGTTTCTGTAGCTGAGAAATGGCAGCCTAAGGAGTGCAGTTTCTTCCGAGGAAGGAATGGCGGTTTCACTCACAAGATACCAACTTCTTCTTTCTTACCCCAGGGTCAGAGTTGTGGACAGTTACTTCTCTGTAGAAGTATACAGCAGAGGAACAAGCTGAATGCCACAGTGACCACCTTTATTCCTGCATATCAATTTCAATCACGTGAAATCACCTTGCTGCTTTGATAAATGTTTGTTGCCAAAGGAGCACACCACAAAGAATACAAACATATCGGTTATAAAAATGCAGTGCTTTGTCCCCATAGCTGCTGTTAACTTTCGGAACGTGCCTGTAGCAACCTAAACAATTGTTAGCTAACTTCTGGTCTGTAGAACGGCCATCGATCCCACAAGCCTCAAAACCTGGAGTATTCTATTATGACATCTGCAACAAGAGCTTGTGTCCTCTCCCCATCTGCGTTTCCCATTTGGGGTGACCTCACTGACCAAAAGGGAGGTGCACACTGAACCAGAGCATGCCGGCTCAGGTTGAATTTGTTTATGGAGATTGGGAGCTACTGGGTTTCTTTCGGAAAAAAACCTAAAGAAGCATTTGAGCACCTAGACGTGGTCCAATACAGACAAGGAACCAGTTTATATTTATTTAACCACTTCCCGTCTGGCCCATGTATATAAACGGCCAGACTGTGGCAGTGCAGGAGTGGGTTGCCATTCATAAACCGCGCCCACCATTTTGGATTGTGGACGCTCCCTGGGAGTGCGCGGCATCGCGATCCGGTGACAGCGGAACACCGATCGCTGTACGGGACCTCTGTGTGAGGTCCCGATCATGTGATCACTGATTGGCCAATCCAGGGGTAGGCAACCTGTGGCTCTCTGGCTGTTGCTGAACTACATTTCCATGAGACATTGCAAAGATTACAAAACTGAGTTACAGCTATGACTTGCAGATGCATGATGGAACTTGTAGTCCTGCGGCTCTCAGGTTGCCTACCCCTGGGCAAATCAGTGATCACATGAATAGTAATAAGCAAGATGTCACTTCTGACCAGGGGTGGACTGACGACTCATGGGGCCCCCCGGGCAATAGGAAATCATGGAGCCCCTGTGTCCTCGCCCACACTCAAACCACACCCAAAAAAGCCTATGAAAGATACCAGGGGCATCTCACGGGGCCCCCTACTGACCCCGGGCCCTCGGGCAGCGCCTGAGTGGCTACATGGTCAGTCCGCCCCTGCTTCTGACATCATTGCTTACTACTTGTGAAATCTGTGAATGATCACATGGTACAAGGCTATTCACAACAGCCTTGTACCATGTGACAAGCTGTGACCAATCACAGCTCACACAGTATTTCTCAATGGCTGCAAGAATGCATCCAGAGAGAAGGAGAAATGATTGCTTTTACAGTTTTTATGGGTATAAAAGCAATCAGTGTAAAAAAAAATAAAAAATCTTCATTACACAAGTAGTACAGTGTCACTATGGTAACACTATACTGCTAGGGTGATAGTATGTTAAAAAAAAAACATAAATAATATAAAAAAATAAAATAAAAATGTAAAAAAATGTTTTTAAAAAATATAATTTTTGGTTATAAACTAATTTGGTTTTTTTTTTTTTACTAAAAAGATAACAATAAATTTTGGCCAAGATTTATGAAGAAAGATTATTTATTTGCAAAATGTTATAAGAAAAACACTTTTTTTTTAAATTTTTGGACTTTTTCATGTACATAGCAAAAAAAAAAAAATCCCAGTGGTGAATAAATACCACCAAAATAAAGTTTTATCTGTCTCAAAAAAATGCTAAATAATTCATATGGGTACGGTGTTGCATGATTGTCATTCAAAGTGTGATAGTGCTGAAAGCTGAAAATTGGCCTGGACAGGAAGGGGGTGAAAGTGTCCGGACTGGAAGTGGTTAAAAAAATCTTCTCGGGCGATCAGGAAGGAATTTTTTTCCCTGCTGGAGCAAATTGGATCATGCTTTGCTGGGGGTTTTTTCGCTTTCCTTTGGATCAACTGTGGGTGTAGGATTGTAACTTTTTTTTTTAATGGTTGAACTGGATGGACTTTTGTCTTTTTTCAACCAGACTACGTAACTATGTAACATCTAATGTTTTTGAGAAGTGGTGCATGGGAGTGAGTCACCAAGGTGAGAGAGTAGAGCTGTGAACTACGGCAGGAGGTCACCTAGTCTATGGCAGGGAGGAAGGGAAGGCGTCCTTATAGGTACAACACACAAGTGGTTCACCTCCACTTCTTCCATGTTATGTGGCTAAATCAGCTAACAGATATACAGTTGTGTTCAAAATAATAGCAGTGTGGTGAAAAAAGTGAATAAAGCTCAAAATCCTTCTAATAGCTTTTATTTCCATCCACACAAATGCATTGGGAACACGACACATTCTATTCCAAATCAAAACATGAAGAAAAATATATCAAATTTGTGTTGTTCCTCTAAAACAAAATTGTAGATAAGTGAATATTAGACTGTTCAAAAAAATAGCAGTGTTTGTATTCTTCTTTACAAACTCAAACATTCACTATATAAACTGAAAAATGTTTGAAGATTTTGCTTTCCTTTGAATGCCTTAATGAATATTTGGTTGTAGTCGCACTGTTTCTGAGAACTGCTGTACATCTGTGTTGCATGGAGTCACCCAACTTCTGGCACCTGTGATCAGGTATTCCAGCCCAGGATGATTGGACTACATTCCACAGTTCTTCTCTATTTCTTGGTTTTGCCTCAGAAACTGCATTTTTGATGTCACCCCACAAGTTTTCTATTGGATTAAGATCCGGGGATTGGGCTGGCCACTCCATAACGTCAATCTTGTTGGTCTGGAACCAAGATGTTGCACGTTTACTGGTGTGTTTGGGGTCGTTGTCTTGTTGGAACACCCATTTCAAGGGCATTTCCTCTTCAGCATAAGGCAGCATGACCTCTTCAAGTATTCTGATGTATTCGAACTGATCCATGATCCCTGGTATGCGATAAATAGGCCCAACACCGTAGTATGAGAAACATCCCCATATCATGATGCTTGCACCACCATGCTTCACTGTCTTCACAGTGTACTGTGGCTTGAATTCAGTGTTTGGGGGTCGTCTGACAAACTGTCTCCGCCCACTAGACCCAAAAAGAACAATCTTACTTTCATCAGTCCACAAAATGTTGCACCATTTCTCTTTAGACCAGTCAATGTGCTCTTTGGCAAATTGTAACCTCTTCAGCACATGTCTTGTTTTCAACAGTGGGACTTTGCGGGGGCTTCTTGCAGATAGCTTGGCTTCACATAGGCGTCTTCTAATTGTAACAGTCCTCACAGGGAACTTTACACCTTCTTTGATCTTCCTGGAGCTGATTGTTGGCTGAGTCCGCGCCATTTTGCCTATTCTTCTATCCATTCGAATGGTAGTTTTTCGCTTTCTTCCACGTCTTTGAGGTTTTGGTTGCCATTTTAAAGCATTTGCGATCATTTTAGCTGAGCAGCCTATCATTTTCTGCACTTCTTTATATGTTTTCCCCTCTCCAATCAACTTTTTAATCAAGGCTGTTCTTCTGAACAATGTCTGGAACGACCCATTTTCCTCAGAATTTCAGAGAGAAATGCACTGTAACCAGCATGTACAACATTTGCTGCCTTCCTTCCTTAAATAAGGGCAATAATTGCCACCTGTTTTTCAAAGAATGAATGACCTCACTAATAGAACTCCACACTGCTATTATTTTGAACATGCCCCTTTCAATTAGTAATTCAATGACACAGAATCAGCAGCATGCATGTCATGACTGTGGGGTCTGTTGGATTTCTATTACTCTACTACACCTGCTAGTAAATTATTTGCCATGTAGAAATATCATTTCTACCAAAAACAGTGATTGATCAGGTTGGTGATGTCTGACTGCTATTATTTTGAACACAACCGTATATAAAAATCTGGTCTTCATGACCGTCTTGCTAAACATTTTGTATCCCACGTGGACACTTCTGTATCTGTGACATATCGAAACTAGCAAAAGTAACCACTTCCCTCCATGTGTTGTGAAATGGAACTTCGATATATTTTGAAAAGCACTTTTTTTCACAAATCATTAACCCGGTTGTCATTTTAAGTCCTCATGCACACTTGACGTTTTTACAGCGGCTGTTTTTGGCTTTTGGCGTTTTTTTCTATAGCTAGTAACCCCCCCCCCACCAGCATGTTATCCTATGTGTCCATGCACATATTGACTGTAATCAATGTTTTTGTGGATGGGACGTTTTTTGGCTGGAAAAAAAAAACAGGACTAGTGGGTTTCTGGAGGAGTTTTTTAGCTGTAAAAACACTGAAAAACGTGGCAAAATGCGGTAAAACGCGTTTTTGGGTGTTTTTTAGTAAAAAAAAGCCAAAGTCCGCAAACACGGGAACACGCCGCATACCGGAGTTTTTGGATGTTTTTTGGTAAAAAAAAAGCTAAAAACTGTAAACGCGAAAAAACACAGCTAAACGAGGGAAAACGCAGCAAAACGCCAATGCTAAAAAAAAGCTGAAAAACTCATGTTTTTAACATGACTTTACACAGCTAATGTTACCAGCGTTATCAAAACGTCCCGTGTGCATGAGGACTCAAAGGGAAGCACAGTGGCTAAGTGGTTAGCACTTCCGCCTGGCAGTACTAGGGTTGTTGGTTTGAATCCCAACCACGGCGCTACCTGCCTGGAGTTTGCATGTTCTCCCTGTGCCTGCGTGGGTTTCCTCCGGGTACTCCAGTTTCCTCCCACACTCCAAAGACATGCTGTTAGGTTAATTGAATCCTGTCCACATTCATACATACAGGGCCAATTTAGACAGGTGCCAATTAACCTACCAGCATGTCTTTGGCACAGGGAGAACATGCAAACTCCAGGCAGGTGGTGCCATGGTTGGGATCCTATGTTCTGATTATGAAGACACCCAGGTATGCTCATTCTTGCAGCCCAGAGGCTACTGAATCAGTGGGATTGGACTACCTCGAAACAGCCCGAATTGCAAGGACAGGAGGCAATATATGCAGTTTCTGCTAAACCGTGAAGGTCGAGTTTACACTTCATTATGATACTGATACAAAAATAGAGACGATGCATTCCACACAAAATTAGTCAGCAAATTGATGTCAGAAGAAAAACACAAAGCCCCTGCATGCTAGCCGCTGGTTAGCTTGGGGCAAAGGTATCAGCTCATAGAAAGAACTACCAACTTAAATTCTTCTTAGTATCATGAGGCTGCTTTATGTATTCTAGGGAGATTGGCGATAAAACCCCCCCAAAAAACTTCACTTTTTAAGGCTGAACTTTAGACAAATGACTATGTACACAGATGAAATATATAGAGTACATGGGAGCTGTTTTATCTGTACCTGTAATTTAAAGGATATGCGAACCCTCACCTTGTAAAATAAGCAATTCAGTTTAAAATAGAAATGAAAGGCAAAACATTTGTGTACAGATATAAAAAAAACAAAAAAACATCATAAATACCATTTTTTTTCCTTTTGTATAAGTGATCACATTCCCTCTGTCTCAGCTGCACAAGGAGCTGTATCTGGGGGAGGAGAAACAGCAGAACATTGATCTTCCCAGTGAATGGCTGTGCAGGAGGGAGTGTCAGCAGACGTCTGATCATTGGAGGAGAGCAGGCTGAGATCCAGCACAGCTAGAAAACTGACCACGGTTGTGCTCTCTTGCTTAGTGTGGTCAGTTTTTAGTAGGAAAGCAGAAGAACTGGCAGGAACACCAGGGATTTCACACAAAGGAAGCAACACAAAGAGAACAGGATAGTACAGCAGGCACATATTGGGGATATGAAATGTTGGGCTTACATATTCTTTATGTTCAATTTTGGCCAGCCCGTCCTAGACTTAGATAGCCCTGCTAACCAGCCAAGTTTGTGACCTCACTTCTCTCCCCTCATCAGCACGTGCGTGCAGCAGAATGTAATATTCTCAGGAACTGCTCCTGCCTGGCAGGACTCTGAGCTTATTAACCGCTGAAGGACCACCCTATAGCAGATATACAGCTACAGGGCGGCACCTGTGCGCAGAATCACATCTATATACATAATCTTGCATTTCCGGGGAGGGGGTGTGCGCGCCCTACCTGCGCCGCCATTCGCAGCTGCGGAATGTCAATAACCAGGTCCCGCCTGGTAATTACCCGCCGGCGCCCGGTGATTATCGAGCAACTCCGGCGGGAAGGAAGATCGTTTTGTTTACAAACAATCTTCCTCCCTGTCAGCTCGAGCACACTGCTTGGGATGGCTGTGCACAGTACAGCCATCCTGATCAGTGTGCTTACAGTGAAGCACACCCCCCCTGCCCCCTAGTAAAACACTCCCAGCACACAGTTAACCCTTTGATCGCCCCTCACATTAACCCCTTCCTGCCCAGTGCCATTAGTACAGTGTCAGTGATTTTTTTTAGCACTGATCACTGTATTGGTGTCACTGGGGATGTCAGTGACATCAAGTCAGTTCCCCCCAGTGTCAGAATGTGTGCCACAGTCCCGCTATAAGTCGCTGATCATCACCATTACTAGTAGAAAGAAAAAAAAAATTCCAGTATACATTCCACCATTTGTAGAGGCTATAACTTTCACGCAAACCAATTAATTTACACGTATTGGAGCAGAATACATTTTGGCTTAAATTTTTTTACTGGACATGTTTAATAGCAAAAATCTAAGGTCCCTAACTTACATTCATACATACACATACTAGGGCCAATTTAGACAGGAGCCAATTTACCTACCAGCATGTCTTTGGAGTGTGGGAGGAAACTGGAGTACCCGGAGGAAACCCACGCGGTCACAGGGAGAACAGGGAGAACAGGGAGAACATGGCATCTCCAGGCAGGAGATGCCATGTCTGGGATTCGAACCAACGACCATAGTACTGCCATGCAGAATGTCTACTTTAACTTATAATATTATACACTTAGTCCTCATGCACAGAGACTGCTTCTAATCTCAGCTTGTTACCTGTATGAAAGACACCTGGTAGGCAGAAATCCTGCTGAATGATAGGGGATCAAATACTTATTACCCTCATGAACATGCAAATCAGTGCATCATTTGTTAGACATGCATTTCTTTTGAATTTTTTGTTGCTATTCTGTCTCAGTGTTACAATACACCTACCATTCGATTTTCAGACTGATCATTTCTTTGTGAGTGGGCAAACATTCAAAATCAGCAGGGGATCAAATACGCATTTCCTTCACTGTATGCGGCTGTGCGGGCCGCATTTTGCGCAGGCAGGAGAGCCCATTCATTTGAATGCCCCATGGCACGCCCTGCACTTCTTCTGAAAACCTCGGTTCCCAGTATGGTTGCGTTTTCCAGTGCGGGCAGCGTGCCATTAGAACTAATGCAGGGGCGGACTGACAACTCATGGGGCCCCTGGGCAATAAGGGATCATGGGGCCCCTGTGTCCTCGCCCACACCGAAAAAAACCTATGAAAAAGCCAATGAAAGGTACCAGGGGCATCTCATGGGGCCCCCTACTGACCTCGGGCAGGGCCCGAGTGCTCGAATGGTACATCCGCCCCTGAACTAATTGCACCCGCATTCTTCTGTGCGGGTGGATTTCGTGCGGATCCGCAGCGGCACCACCCGCACAAATGTGATCCAAGCCTAAACGACAGGAGGTAGAGGCAGAGTTCCTGATCATACGACTGCTGCGATTGGCTGTTTCTTAACCTCTTCACGCCGGCCGAACGCAAATGTGCAGCCTCCCAGCATCTGGGCCTACACGCCGAGCGGCCGCACATTTGCGTTCTATTAAAAAAGAACATATGTGCTGAGAGTGCACGCCCAGCACGCATGTCCGGTGCTCACGGAAAGGTCCCAATCTCCTCTTTCGATCGGGACCTTTTCCGATCATGTGACTACCGTGACGGCGTGTCACATGACCCTAAAACCCGCCCGCCTCCTGGCTTCTGAAACCCTTAAAGGGCCAGGAGGCCCCGGCGTGAAGGGGTTAACTCTTGCAGTCCAAGGGTATATTTTTTTATGACCACCCCAGAGTTCAGCTTTAGGTGCCTGTAATAGATTTTTTTTTCAATGGGATTGTTCACTAATTGTCATTCCTTGTAATATTTCTCAATGGAATACCTTTGTAGAAATGGAAGTGTATAAGTATTTCCTTTTTCATGTCGTGGATGTTTACCAATGTTAATCCCCCAAACAGTGCCCCGTCTGTTACTGCTCCACTCCATGCATTGCAGAATTATGAGTCAGCAAGCTACTAAGCCCGGGCTCAGATTACCCTGCACTTGAAGATAACTGCAACTGCCAATTCAAATATAACTTTTGCCCACTTGCAATGTGTGTCCGGTATACATAAAGTGAACTGTGTAGAGCCTGCGGCAGCTTTTCGGTGTCTTTTTAGGCTTCGTTCACACCTATGCAGTTTGCTTTTTGTCCATTTTGCAGTGCTTTTCGCAGTTCGTTTTACATTTTTCTACATGCGTTTTTGATGCGTTTTTACTGCATTTTGTTCAGCTTTTTTTTTTAACCACTTCCCCTCCACAGGATTTACCCCCTTCCTGACCAGGCCATTTTTTGCGTTACGGCGCTGCGTTACTTTGACTGACAATTGCGCGGTCATGTGCATGATTTCAAGGGGTAGGTTGACACCAGATTTTATAGGTCATGGGCTGCAAAGCAACTGCTCCCACTTCAAGGTACAGTAAATGTTAGTGATTTCAGGTGCACTGCCAATGATTTCCTATTTTTTAACCCCTTGCCCTCCTGAGGATATCCCCCACTACCTGACCAGGTCATTTTTTTGCGTTATTGTGCTGCGTTACTTTAACTGACAATTGCGCAATCATGCAACGTTGCACCCAAATGAAATTGATGTCCATTTTTCCCCACGAATTGAGTTTTCTTTTGGTGGTAATTGATCACCTGTGTGGTTTTTATTTTTTGCGCTATGAAAAAAAAGGCAATTTTAAGAAAAAACAAAACAATATTTTTGACTTTTTTCTATTAAACATGTCTGGTAAAAAAATGTAATAATCAAATTTCTTAATAAATTTACGCCAAAATGTATTCTGCGTCATGTCTTTGCTAAAAAAAAAAATCCCAATACGTGTGAATTAATTGGTTTACGCGAAAGTTATAGCATTTACAAATGGCGGTATAGATACTGTGATTTAGTTTTTTATTTTTTTATTTTTACTAGTAATGGCGGTGATCAGCGACTTATAGCAGGACTGCAGCGGACATTCTGACACTGGGGGGGAACTGACTTGGTGTCACTGACATCCCCAGTTACACCAATACAGTGATCAGTGCTAAAAAAAAAAAGCACTGACGCTGTACTAATGGCACTGGGCAGGAAGGGGTTAACATGAGGGGCAATCAAAGGGTTAACTGTGTGCTGCTTTACTATGTGCTGTGTGTGTTGGTACTTCACTGTAAGCACACTGCTTTGGATGGCGTTGCTGTGCACAGCCATCCAAAGCAGTGCGCATGAGCAGACAGGGAGGAGAACTGTATTGTTTACATACAGTTCTCCTCTCCGTCGGAGATCCTCGTCAATCACCGGGCGCCGGCGAGTAATCACCTGCCGGGTCCCGGTGATTGACAGCCACAAACGCCAGCTTGGGTGAGGGGCGATCAAAGGGTTAAGTGTGTGCAGGGGGTGTTTTACTGGGGGGGCAGTGTCAGTGTGCTTCACTGTAAGCACACTGCTCTGGATGGCTGTGCTGTGCACAACTGCTACTGCGATCAGTGGATTTTGGGTGCAATGTCAGGCTCCAGCAGACACTATGGAAGACAGAGGAAGTGTCAATGGACTGTGAGAATGCTGATCATCACAGTTGTGTTCTGTTGATAACTAAAAGTCCATCTACGTTAGATGACAGTACTTGTATTTTATTCATCTATGCTAATTTCAAATCTGACAGCTGCTGTCAGGGAGAAGAACCCCTGCATGCTGTCAGAGGGGGTGAAGATTTGTGTGTGTGTGGGGGGGGGGGGCTGCTTGACAGCATGTGACATCTTAAATATGAGTATAACATGTAGCTTACAAAAGGTGGCATTGCCTTTATTCATAAATCGCAGTGCTGAGACAAAGTCTTTCAAGGTGAGAAGGACAAAGTACGCCCTCACCAATGAGCTTTGAACTATCTCAGGTGCATAAATTGGAGGTCCTGCCCTTCCCCCCCATACTAAAAGCCTAGTATGGTCGCCTATTGGCCCATCCCTGATTTTATAATTAACCTCTTGACGCCGGCCGCATGCAAATGTGTGGCTTCCTGATGTCTGGGCCTTGACGCCGAGCAGCTGCACATGTCCGGTACTCACAGAAAGGTCCCGATCTCCTCTTTCGATCAGGACCTTTCCCGATCATGTGACCGCTGTGAAGGTGAATCACGGCGGTCACATGACCTTAAAACCCCACCCCGCCTCCCGGCCCTTTAAGGGATTCAGAAGCCGGGAGACCAAAGGGTTAAGGCTCCTTTCACACGGGGAGGGCAGACTCTGGCTGCCTGCTTGCTCAGCAGGGGATCTATCTGCTGATCACCACTGAGCAGGTGAATAACAGGTCCTCCGTATCCGCTCCGCTTATGCAGAGAGGACAAAGCACAACCTGCTCTCCTCTATGGGCTGTAGGATGTACACAGACTGTCCATTTACATCTGACTGCCATCCAATCCACTGAATGGAAGGAGAATAGATCCTCATTCGTCTGTTTTTAGCAGAGAGAATGGAGGTTCTAATCTGACTCTGTCGGAACTTTTGTGTAAAAAGGGCCTAAAATGGAACATGCAATATGACAATAAAACCCGGAAAAAACAAGAACAATAATTCCAGTGTGGCGTGTGTTTTATTTACGTCAAGTGAAATAGCTGACATTCAGATTTTGCCAGTGAACTCACTGAGCTTGTATCTCCTAGACACACGCGAGTTCTATCTTTTTACAGTCACTTCCTTGTTGTTTCAACAAAAGACATTTTTTTCAGATAAAAATGATTTGTAGGTATGAATTGTCTCATCTGCATGAAGACAATAGGCCCTACCCATGGACTTCCGATTGCACTCAGATGAAATGGCTACCAAATGACAGATCATTAGTCCAAATGTCCTTTCATATGTAGGTAAATATTGCCAGAAAGCTTCATGTATAGATCTGGAATATTCTGCCCATTTCCTACTGGACATCCAATCTTCATGGCATGTTTTTTTTTCATCTTATTATTGAATATAGTTTGAAAAGCATGCATGTTTAGCGTCATAAATGTTCTACAAAATTATTGTGCAGGGGTTGATCTGTGCACAGCCATCCAAAGCAGCATACATGAGCTGATAGGGAGGAGAACTGTATTGTTTACATTCAGTTCTCCTCCCCGTCGGAGATCCTCATCAATCACGGGGCGCCGGCGAGTAATCACCGGCTGGGACCCGGTGATTGACGACTGCGAACGCCGGTGCAGGTAGGGCACGCACGCGCCTTGTGCGTGCCCCTTACCCGGAAATGCCAAATCACGTAAAATTACATATATATACGTCATTTTGCACACCTGAGCCGCCCTGTAGCAGTATATCTGCTATAGGGCGGTCGGGAAGTGGTTAAAAAACACTTATCAGCACTGTGGCTGAGTGGCTTTAGCCCGTTGATAGAGAAAAATTTTCCAATATCCCGTTTGACAAAAGTTGATCATTCGATCAGGATTTTGAGGGTCTGATCACTACTGTGAAGGGGTGGACTGACAACTCATGGGACCCCTGGGCAATAGGGGATCATGGGGCCCCTGTGTCCTTGCCCAAACTCAAAAATGCCTATGAAAAAGGTACCAGGGGCATCTCATGGGGCCCCCTACTGACCCCAGGCCCTCAGGCAGTGCCCGAGTTTCCAAATTGTCGGTCCGCCCCTGCTACTCTGTTAACTCCCGTTTAGTGTGACCTTGTGAAGAGAGAGAGCATAACCCGCATAGCTCTCTCCTGCCTGCAGCTACGTGTAGTGGTGTATTTAGGTTTCGTGCTGCCCTAGGCAACACAAAAATCAAAAGCCCCCCCCCTCCCCCATGGACCTAGCCTGACACCAACCAACACCCTCCACCCCTGACCGCCCCACCCGAGAAAGCCTTCCACTACCACCCCCCCACCCCACCAAGAGAGAAAGACACTCACCTTCACAGCTCCAGGCATCCCCTGGAATGAGAGTCAGGCTCTGCATACACCAGCAAGCAGCCCCTCTCAGATCCCACCTGGTCCCCTTTCTGCATCTGTCTCTTCTTCTGTCTCTTCTTCCAGGGAGAGGTGCTGCCGCCTGAAAAATGCCGCCCTAGGCAAATGCCTTGTTTGCCTTTTGGTAAATACACCCCTGGCTACGTGTACTATGGCAGGCAAAGCAGAAAGCTGTGCTGACATCATCGGTTGTTAAGGACATGTCGGGCAGTAATACAGCTTTCTGCTTTGCTGGCAATAGTACATGTAGCTACAGGGAGGAGGAGAGAGCTGTGCTCTACCCGCAAAGTCGCAGAGTCGCAGTGCACGGGAGTTAACACATAGCGTTCTCATCCCAATGTGCAGGATTTGATCCATGATCCATGTTAACTCCAGGAGGGAGAGGAGTTGGCGAGTGGGGAGAGAGCACAGCCTTCATTTGTGCTAGAAAGGGGGATTTGGGGGGGATTTGTGCTAGGAGGGGGATGGGGGGGAAGTTGTGCTAGGATGAGGAATTTGGGGGGGTTGCACTTGGAGAGATTTGGTGGGGGATTTGTGTTGGAGGGGGAGGTGGTTGGAGCAGAGCTTGTACTAGGAAAGGGAATATGGGAACAGGTGGGTTTGTGCTAGGAAGAGGAATTTGGGGGGGGGGGGGGGGTTGTGCTTGTAGGGATTTGTTGGGGGATTTGTGCTAGGAGGGGGGATTTGAGGGGGTTGTACTAGGAGAGGGGATGGGGGGGATTTGTGCTAGGAGGGCGGTGGGGGAAGTTGTGCTAGGAGGAGAAATTTTGGGGGGTTGCACTTGGAGAGATTTGGTGGGGGATTTGTGTTGGAGGGGGAGGTGGTTGGAGCAGAGTTTGTACTAGGAATGGGGATTTAGGAGCAGGTGGGTTTGTGCTAGGAGGAGGAATTTGGGGGAGGTTGTGCTTGGAGGGATTTGGTGGGGTTTTGTGTTAGGTGGGGGGGGGGTTGGAGCAGAGCCTGTACTAGGAATGGGGATTTGGGAGCAGGTGGGTTTGTGCTAATAGGTTGAATTTGGGGGGGTTGTGCTTGGAGGGATTTGGTGGGGGATTTGTGTTAGGAGGGGGGTGGTTGGAGCAGAGCTTGTACTAGGAATGGGGATTTGGGAGCAGGTGGGTCTGTGCTAGGAGATGGAATTTGGGGGGGTTGTGCTTGGAGGGATTTAGTGCGGGATTTGTGTTAGGAGGGGGTTGGAGCAGAGCCTGTACTAGGAATGGGGATTTGGGAGCAGGTGGGTTTGTGCTAGGAGGAATTTGGCGGGGCTATGCTTGGAGGGATTTGGTGGGGAATTTGTGTTGGGGGAGGGGTGGTTGGAGCAGAGTTTGTACTAGGAATGGGGATATGGGAGCAGGTGGGTCTGTACCAGGAGGAGGAATTGGGGGGGGGGGTTGTGCTTGGGGGGATTTGGTGGGGGATTTGTGTTGGGGGGGGTTGGAACAGAGCTTGTACTAGGAATGGGGATATGGGAGCAGGTGGGTTTGTGCTAGGAAGAGGAATTTGTTGGGGGGGATTTGAGGGGGTTGTGCTAGGAGAGGGGATGGGGGGGGGGGGGGGGGGTTGGAGCAGAGTTTGTACTAGGAGTGGGAATATGGGAACAGGTAGGTTTCTGCTAGGAGGAGGAATTTGGGGAGTTGTGCTAGGAGGCGGATTTGGTGAGGAATTTGTGCTAGAAGGGGGAATTGGGGGGGGGGGTTGTAATAGAAGGGAGAATTGAGAGGGAGAAGAGGTCAAATCTAAGATCACTGAACAGTAACAAATGCAACGTGCGCAAACAAAAAAGCGCATGCTCATGCGCACCTCCTGGAGTGAATGAGCCCTCAGACTGGTGTTCCCCGGGATTGTGCATAGTTGTAAAGGATGCCTTGACTAAACAAAGGTTGAAGAACACTGCACTGACTTCTGTGGACCAGCAATTGCCATAGATCAACCGAAATTCGTCTGGTCTCTGCTGAACCGGACGAATTTCAGTCCATCTATGACCAGCTTTAGAATACATAGAATCACCGCTGTAGGGGGCTGCTGAGTGTCACAGTGATGTAGTGGATTCACTGCTTGCCCTGTAGCACTGACATTGTCATGGAGGAAGACCCTGAGGGCTGTGAAAGGCAGAACATCATTTGTAATCATTAGTCATAAGTATTGATTTCCTAGGACCCATGGGAGATTTTTCAGTTCAGGAATTGATTGATTGGCCTGACTTTGAGCTCCAAGTCTTTGATCGTGTTGAACACACCCCCATATACAGACACCACTCATGAAGGAGCACAGGGGGCACCTTTGGACAGCGGCATTCTGGGGGGATGGGAGTGTTAGGTGTACTAGCAGGTTTAAATACACTAACAAATTGAAGCCAAACTCCAGCAAACAGTTTATAAGCAGTTACAGCCAACCATTTTCTTTCTGGACAAAGGTTTTCCATCAGTAAATGAAAGCTGTCCATGGTGAGGACCCCTGCAAATGGTTTGTCTCAACCCTGCAACTGCTACATCTGCAGGACAGCCTGTTCTGTTAAAAAACAGCAGAGTTACTGGCTAGATGAGCAGATGAAAATAAAGGAAAGAAAGCCCAAAAAAGAACACTAATGCAGCCACCACATCTAAGAATTGGTAATCTGCAATATAATAAATGTTTGCTTTTGGGTTTAATACCACTTTAAGTGGTGAATGATGACATACGGCAATTTACAGACAGAGAAGTTCTCAGAAGGTCACGGTGTAGGCAGATGGTTGTCCTGGAGAATGGTGTAGAATGGGGAAGTAAACATTGTAGAAATTAAACTTCATCTTTGTTCTCTTAGGCGTGTTATGAATTCAGGGTTTGTACAATCTGATTGTCATCACACAAAAATACCACACACGCAATATGCCTGCTTTCCTTTGTACAGAGTTGACATTCTTTGTCGCTGCATCAATAAACGCATTTCACCCTCAAAGAAAATATTGCTATAGCTTTTCAAAAGAAGTAGGGTTGACAGCTCTGTGTCCGCTCCGCTGCTGCAGAGAAGACACAGCAGCTCGCTCTCCCCAATGAGCGGTCGGATTAGAACGGACCACCTATCCTATTTCATCTGACCCGATCCGACGGACGGAAGGGGAGTTGGATCCCCTTTTTGGAAGATCGGATGTGGGCGGGTGTAAACGGACACATGTCCGTCTATGCCCGCTGCTCCATAGAGGAGAATGGAGGTTTCCTATCGGGTCTGCTTGCCCATTTTTCAGGCAGACCCAATCGGAACCTCCATTCTCCTCTATGGGAGGAGATCGGAACGTCCATGTGAAAGAGCCCTATATGCGCTCGCTCCAGCATGAGCTGCACATTGTTTCTCATAACTGCCTTCCTGATCATACCTGCACCATGTGCGTTAACATGGCAAATTGTAGTCTCCACCAGGAGCGTAGGTGACAGGATGACAATGCTGGAGTACTATTGGGAAACAGTTGTCACCCCTAAGAGGAAGTGCTTGTTTCATGGCAGGATCAAAAAGAATTACAGTATTTTTTTTTTTGAAAGCTGCAGATTTCATAGGTAAAGTTGATCCAGGGAATATCCGATTGCCTCTCGGGGGATCAGGAAGGAATTTTTTTCCCAGCAGGAGCAAATTGGATCGTGCTTTGCTGGGTTTTTTGCCTTCCTCTGGATCAACTGTGGGTATAGGATTATAACTTTTTTTTTTTTAATTATTATTATACAGGATTTATATAGCATCAACAGTTTGCGCAGCCCTTTACAAAATGAAGGTAGATATTACAGTTACAATACAATTTGGAACAAGAGGAAACAGAGGGCCCAGCTCGTTAGAGCTTACAATGGAGGAGGAGGGGTTGAGTGCTACAAAAGGTAATAGCTGTGGGGGGATGGGCTGATGGAGGAAATAAATGGCAGTTTGCTAGGTAGAAGCAGGATAGGCTTCTTTAAAGAGAGAGGTTTTCAGGGATCATCTAAAAGGTGGACAGATTAGAAGATTGCCGGACAGATTGGGATAGGGAGTTCCATAGAATGGGAGAAGCTCGGGAGAAGTCCTGGAGGTGAGCATGGGAGGAGGTGACACAGGAACTAGAGAGCAGAAGGTCTTGGGAGGATCAAAGAGATAGGCAGACAGCTATCCTGAGAGTCTGCAGGAGCCTGAGACTACACCTGTGCTCTGCCTTTTTTTACCTTAATGGATTCTGTACATAAAGGTAAAAAAAAATAACCTTCTAAATGGTTATTATTATTATAGGTACTTGTATAGTGCCGTCAATGTACGCAGCTCTATATATATAGAGAGAGAGAGGGGGAGAGAGAGAGAGTACATTCACATCAGTCCCTAACCCTCAAGAGGTGTACAATCTAAGGTCCCTAACTTACATTCATACATACACATATTAGGGCCAATTTAGACAGGAGCCAATTCACCTACCAGCATGTCTTTGGAGTGTGGGAGGAAACTGGAGTACCCGGAGGAAACCCACAGGCACAGGGAGATTATGCAAACTCCAGGCAGGTGGTGCTATGGTTGAACTTAATGGACTTTTGTCTTTTTTCAGCCTGACTAACTATGTAACTATGTAATTAAAAAAAGACAAAGAATGCCTTCTGAAATGACTGTATATTAACACGTTAAAGCTTTTTTTTAATTATTATTATTTTAGTGATTTAGCATTTAGATCTACTTTAATATAGGCTTGAGCATTTCTCAGATCCACCTACAGATTTGAATGGATGGTGTTTAATAAAATCCCAATTTTGTAGTCAGGATACAGTTTGGATTTTTGACAATCGTGTTGCAGAGCGCCAAATGGGTGGTTCTGCATTTGCTAAAAATACTCTCTCTTCCCTGTGTCATCACTTTGTTTTTGGATGTTCTGTACAGAGGAAGAATGAATGATCCATACTGGATTCTAGCCTGCCAAAACATAAAAGGCCTCTGTGTGCGTCCAAGATCATACTATGCATTTCAGGCATCGCAGTCTGAGCAAAAAGAAGAACTACTTAGAACTAAAAGTAAACTGGAGCTTTCTGAGTTTATGTTTCGTCTCCGTTCACAGTACTGCTACCTGAAAGTCGCACGACTTGCAGTACAACTTTGCCAGGCTACTTGAGTGCTACGCTGGAGCAACTCTGAAGCAACTTTCATGGCTGGTTCACACCATAGAAACGCAGTCCAGATGCGTTCCGGATGCGTTTCCGTTTTTTACACGTTTTTGGCGTGTACTGGTGTGCTTTTGATGCATTCTGGTGCATTTTTGATGCATTCCAGTTCATTTTTTCCCCTCTCTTTTTCTTCAATGTAAATAGGGACATGTAAGTTCCAGTGCATTTTTGGTGCGTTCCAGTGCGTTTTTCCCGTACAGTTCAGTGCAGGAAAAATGCAACCTGTTCTACTTTTTTTTCTGCAACCAGAACACACTGTAACTGCAAGCACTGCTGTGAACTATGACATTGACAACAATATAACCTACTTTCTGTGCGTTTTAGATGCAGATAAAAAGCAGCTGAAATGCACATAGTGTGGACTGGCCCTCAGGGAATGTCTGGGTAATCTTCCTGTAATGGCACAGAAATTCCAAACACATATTAGTAAAATCATTTTACGAATGTGTTTGGAATTTCTGTGCCTTTAAACTCCATTTGCAACCTTTCCCCTGTTTCTTTCTCTTCAATTTTTGACTATTATAATTATTACCTATTTTTTTGGAAGTGATCTGGCACCCGGATACACTCCATTTTTTCTTTTAATCTTCCTGTAATGTCGGATCCAAGTCATATCAATATAGATGAGGATCCGTCTTGGAGGCAACTATGAAAATCTATGGGCACAAATCGGATAGAAGTCCGATGGATGTTCTGTACAGAGGAAGAAGCAGTACAGGAACCTTTTCTACAGTCGGAGCGACTTCAGTAGTGCTAATTTAGACCGCTCTCATTGACTAACATGGGAAGTCATGCGACTGGGGCGGACTAACAACTCATGGGGCCCCCGGGCAATAGGGGATCATGGGGCCCCTGTGTCCTTGCCCAAACTCAAAAAAAGCCTATGAAAAAGTTACCAGGGGCATCTCATGGGGCCCCCTACTGACCCCGGGCACTCAGCAGCGCCCGAGTTTCTAAATGGTCAGTCCGCCCCTGCATGCGACTTGGAGTCTCACAAGTCAGATACCAAGTCGCGACAGTGTGAACCGAGCCTTAAAGCAGAGTTCCACTCAAAAGCGGAAGCTCTGCTTATTTTCCTCCCCCTCAACTGCCATATTTGGCACCTTTTGGGAGGGAGGGGGGAGCGGATACCTGTTTTCAGATCCTAGTCCGAAACCACCTGACCCATCCCACCAGGAAGCTGTCCATGTACTGATGTACCGATGCAAATGTACAATACGGATTAATTGGTTTTCAATGCATTCCTATGGGAAACCGCGTTTTGGTTTACGAATTCTTCGCAATACAAAAAGTCCCGCAGAACAAATTAAATTCGTAAATCGAGGTGCGCCTGTACATGCATTTGAGGTGTTTAAAAAAAATGCAGCATGCCATACTGCATGTAACAGTACCGCAATGGTGTAAACAAAGCTGATGAGCATCTGCTTCCACCGGGCTCATTCGTGGGATGAAGATCTGTGGTGTTACCTTCCTGATCGGTGGCACTGTACAGTCATTACTAGCCATGCTTGGTCCAGCGCTCACCCTCTTGGCTGCCCTCATAACAGCTATTAATTACAGAGCCTGTAGATGATCCTCACCTAACCAGCACCCAGATGAGGGAATCCCTGTAACCAGGCTGAGCACCCATCCATCTTAAAGGGGACCTCCGGAGGAGCAGATTTACACTTAATCCCAAGACTTACTGCTGTGTTGTCCCACACCCTGAAGGAAGTTCACCAGATGCCTGATATACCCCGCTTCCCTAAGTGGTCTATGGTGGATAAATTTATATGCGCATATCCCATGCGCTTCTGGTGAGTGCGAAATTTTACCATTACTTCCAAGCACGAGCATGTGAATTCTGCTACTGTGGGGATTATTCATCAACATTGATTATTTATGGACTTTTATGAACGTTTATTGCCATTTTATTAGCGCTGCACTTTTATGTATACAGAAGCTGCGTTCATTTTTATGGCCTATGCGTTCATACTGCGTTTAAAAATGCATCTGGTGTAAACGAGCTCTCAGTGTCCTTTCACTGGACTAAGGTCATCACTTACTGTACGTCTTCCATTGTATAGTCAGGGTTGTTTAAACTTGATAGGAACGTTAAATATTTAAACCATGTTTTTAGTGTTGGAGTGGGTGGAACAATTCTTTGAAGATAGATTGCTGTGTATCATATGACACCATCCCTTCCACCCACACACACTTGTCCCCCGAGTCCCTGTCTGCATTATTACTGGTAGTTAATAGAAATACTTGGAATGTTGTTGGCCTGGCTGACATTGCACAATGTATGAAAGACTTACTTTCACTTCATCATGTGTGTGCTGGTGCTGCCACCATGCTTCATAGACGCAGATACAACACAGCAGCTTATGTCATAGACATTGTATGCCTGATAATACTCTTCCGCTGCACACTATTTATGATTGAATGTGTTTTTCTGCATTTCATTAGAAAAGAAATCTCTGGATTAGTGCTCAACCCCAAGATAAACAAATATTGTCTAAATATTTCCAAAAATGAATTATTATTATTATTATACAGGATTTATATAGCATTCATATACTGTGTCATTCTTTGCCTTCACCATTATTGCTGTAACAGAAAATACATAAATAAATAAAATTATAATAAAACAACTAAGTGACTATTATTATATTGTTATTATACAGTATTTATATAGCACCAACAGTTCGCTCAGCGCTGTACATTATAATGGGAGACAGTACTATGACACAAAATTGTGACAGTCCACATATCCCATGAAAAAAATATATATAAAAAACTCAGAAAACACAATATATGAATGTTAATTGATGTGTAATGATAACATTGTGAAATGTATGCGCCGCTTGTATTCACTGGATTAGGGCTGATACTATATCATTTTTTTATTTCTGAGGGAGAGTGGCAGCAATATATATAATATTGTATTTAGAAGATGGTAATTATCTGCATCAGGAGCGATATAGTGACTTTTGGTTAACAATTTAAGGTGGTCACTTGCAGAATATATATTAAGGATTTATATAGCGCCAACAATTTGCTCAGCTTTACAATATAAAGGGAGACGATACAGCAAGAATACAGTTCAATACAAGAGGGTTAGTAGGGCCTGATCCTGGGAGCTTACAATCTCAGTATGCTTTGTGTATTTCTTCCAAATTTGGGCAGCAATCCAGTGTGAAATGTCTTCATGTGATAAAGACCGCTCACTGCTGCTCTCTCACCTTGTGCAGGTTGACTGGTCTTGTCTCCGCCCCCCTCCTGTATTTTTCTACAGGCAGCCTGTAGGGGGTGGACCTGCTTGGCCCCTCGCACAGCTCTTTTCTCCGAGTAGGCTATGCACCGCACAGTGATGATATCACAGCTACTCTTTATGTGGTAATATCTGGGTTTGCAAAAGCATTTGGTACAAACAAAGTGGATTTATATTCTTTTGTGGCTTTTGATGAATATATTTAGGGTGTAACATGTTGCCAATATGGGACTCCATGAAAGTGTCACCCTTTTTACAGCATCTATGGGTTCCTCTCCTCGGTGGCTGCAGTCATTTTTTAAATTTTGTACAGCTATGCACAGGGGCGGACTGACAACTCATGAGGCCCTCGGGAAAAAGGGGATCATGGGGCCCCTGTGTCCTCGCCCACACTCAAACCACACCCAAAAAAGCCTATGAAAGGTACCAGGGGCATCTCATGGGGCCCCTTACTGACCCCGGGCCCTCGGGCAGTGTCTGAGTGCCCAAATGGTCAGTCCGCCCCTGGCTATGCATCTTTCCGCTCACACAGCTGCGTCATTCGTTTACAGAGATCTGTGAGTTAAGAAACCACAAGTCGCATCTGCCACCACGGCAGAAGAACCAGAAGGTATCAATGGATCACCCTACTTGTAGTCCATTGATATTTCTTTCAGCTCCATAATTAACAGTCTGTACCTTTAATGGGCAAGGAACTGGAGGAATAGTCTGCAGAAATTCCCGATCCCAATTGTGGATACAATGCTTTGCAGTCTCATTCAAAAAGTAATAGTTTTACATTTTTTTTGCAACTATATAAACATTTTTTTTTTTTTTTAACAAAAGGGGGACTTAAAGTGGTCGTAAACCTCAGAAATATGAACAAAGCATATCCCTGTATAATGTGTATTTCTGTCATTTCTGTCTGCTGTCTCATTCCCTCTGCAAAGTGTAAATTCAGCTTTCTGTCCCCTGCTTTCTGAAAGCTCAGACAGACTGTAAAAATTCAGCACATTGAACATCTATAGAGAAACAGGTACAACTTATGTAGGAGGATCTGTTTCATCTCTGTGTATCACCTGTGAAGGGACCTTCACACACACACATATATATATATATATATATATATAGTTTTGTGTTTTATGTTTTGCCAAATTAATAAATTAGATTTCTGATCATAACATTAAAAAAGAAGAGAAAAAAAAGGCAAAAGACATTCCCTTTAACCTCCCTAGCGGTCTGATTATTTCAGATTTTTGGTGCTGAAAGTGGTACCATTATTTTGCATTGGAAATATGTAGTTTTTTTAATGTAGGCTGTAATTTTTAGGAATAACTCACTGAAATCTGTCCGAACAAGAGTCTAGTAAACATCCCGGGTATGATAAAACTTGAAACACGAAATCATAAATTATAATTTAATAAATAATCATAAAAAATAATAATATAATAATACATTTAATTCAATAATATATTCAAACCAAAAACACTGAGATTTGAAATAGAGCGCCAAGTTCGCACATCACTGAGCAAAGTCGCAAAATCGTTTTCAGTGTCTGATGATGAATTTCCTCACGAATCATTATCACTCAATTCTGCAAGTGGTTCTGATTTACTATCGCTGTTCTCTAGCCGGTCTAAAACCGCTTTTGACCTAAAGGACACTTTTTGGACGCCACGGACGTTTCTAGGTTTCCAGGCAGAAAGAACAGTAAAAATGCAGGCAGGGCGCAGGACAAAGCACTCGGGACAAAATGTATGTGAAATGGTTTGATACAGGAATGTTTTACTATGTAAAATTTGTTTAGAAAAAAATGAAATTTTTTAAAATTTTCAAATTTCCCACCGCGTACGTCCCGATGTCACAGGGACCAGAACACAGAAGCCGGATGCCGGCATCGGCCGGAGGAGAAGGCCGGGGACGCTGCAGGGGGGACATCGCGGGAGCGAAGGACAAGGTAAGCTCTGCAGGGACTCCCTATGCAGCGCCACATGGTAAGCCCGAGTGTAGCTCAGTACTGAAATTTTACCCCGAACTACACTCGGGAATACCGCCAGGGAGGTTAAAGACCAACTGGAGGCTAAATGATTTCATTTAGATGTTCCCCAGGTGCTGGGAAAAAAAAATAAGCTCATGCCCTATGCAGGGCCATGTTTACTGGCACAGAGATGCACAGATGTTGCTTACATCCCCATGATGGCAGTCCCATAGCTGTCAATTGGGTTGCAGCGGCTGCACAAACACAGCTGCCACTCCCAATGTGACATCTCTGTAGGTGCACTCGGGGCTGTGCACCTGCACAGATGTCATCATGTCATATTGGGAGCAGTGGATGTGTCAGTGCAGCTGCTGCATCCCAACAGACAGCAATGGGACTGCCGCCACAGGGATGCATGCAACACCTGTGTATCCCCATGCCATTAATGGGGCAGCACAGTGGCTAAATGGTTAGCACTTCTGCCTGGCAGCAATAGGATTTCAATCTCAACCATGGCACCACCTGCTTGGAATTTGCATGTTCTCCCTGTGCCTGCATGGGTTTCCTCCTGGTACTTCGGTTTCCTCCCACACTCCAAAGACATGCTGGTAGGTTAATTGGCTCCTGTCTAAATTGTCCCTAGTATGTGTATGTGTGAATGTAAGCCAGGGACCTTAGATTGTACACCCCTTGAGGGTTAGGGACTGATGTGAATGTACAATATATATGTAAAGTGCTGTGTAAATATAAGTACCTGAAATAAATGAATTAAAACACTGCCCTGCACATGAGTGAAGGACTTGCTTTCAATGCAGAACTGTGCTCAGCAGTACTTCCTTTTGGCCACAAGATGTCCTCAGCAACTTTATTTTTCTGATTTTCCCCCCTCCCCTTCCCCAACAGACATGTTACCTGTCCCTCCATTGAACCAATAGATCCATTTTTTCTTCTACTTCCTTTAACTAGGTGACAACACTGTTCTAAATGGCAGTGTAGTTTTTAAATGCACTTAGGGCCAGTTCACACCATATGCAGTCCAGCGCGTTTTTTTTTCTTCATCAAAAACGCATGGATAGTAGGTTATATGGTTTCCAACGGCATAGTATCAATCCATCAAAAAGTGTCAGACACTCAAAAGGGATCTTCAATATCTACGGATCATACAGCTGCACCTCCAGTAATGTTGTGTATCTTATCCAGTGCAGAAAATGCAGCAAAGGATCTTATGTTGGCGAAACAGGACAGAAGTTGCAAACAAGGATGAATTTGCACAGACATACCATCAAGGAACATAAAGAAGATGACCTCTGGACACCTGTAGGACACCATTTCACACAACCAGACCACACAATGGGAGACCTCAATGTTTTGATTCTGAAAGGAAAATTCAAATCCATCCAGGAAAGAAAAACATTTGAACTAAGAATGATAATTCTATTTGACACAAAAGATAACGGCCTTAACTTGGACATGGGATTCCTCAATCATTATCCCACAGTTTTATGACTATTAGCTGAAGCTTGACCCCCTCTGTGTGAGTGTAGTATCCCCCCTCCCCCCCTGCTTTTGATGTATCTTATCTGTAGCCTTTTTTTTTTTTTTCTCAATCCCTTCTAACATTCTGCTTAAACTTTGTGATTTGTAATAGTACTGCTTGGACTTTGAAGAAGGGGACATACCCCAAAATCTTGTCCTCAAAATTGTATGTTAGTGCAAATAAAAAAAGTATCACGGACAATACTCAGTTGTTTCAATGGCATAGTTCACACCAGTGCAGTCAGTTCCAGTGTGTTGTAGAAAAAAAAAAAGTAGAACATGCTGCATTTTTTCTGCACTGAACTGGAATGTGGTAAAATGCACCAGGAAGCACCAAAAGCATTGGAATACACATCCTTAGGTAAGGTGAAGGGGAAAAAAAAGGAGGGGAAAAATACACCTGAATGCATAAAAAAAAAAAAATCAAAAACGCACCAGAAATAGAAAGACACCAGATATCTCACTTTCATTACATATCCCAGACGTAAGCAGGCTTTCCTAGCGATATGGTAGTGGGAGGAGGTGGTGGATTTAGGTTTTGTGCTGCTCTAGGCAACACAAAAATCAGACGCCCCCCTACCTCCCCGGCAGAGAGAGAGCCTGACACCAACCCACACCAGACCCCCCCCCCCCCCCCCAAGTGGAGAGAGCCTGACAGTGATCAAAAACACCCCCACCTGAAAGAGCCTTCTACTAACACCTACCGCCCCCCCCCCCCCCCCCCCCATGGCAACAGAGAGAAAGATACTCACCTGCACAGCTCTGGACATTCCTGGGAGTAACAGTTGGGCTCTGCATACACCATCAAGCAGCCTGAAGCCTCTCTCAGGTCCCGCCCGGTCCCCATGCCGCATATGTCCCTTCTTACAGGGGGCATTGCTGCCCCCCTAAAAAATGCCGCCCTAGGCAAATGCCTTGTGGTAAATACACCCCTTACTGTACATCCACTGGTTATAGCACAGATGCAGCCTAGTATTAATGAGCAGTTGGTGCTTCCGAGGTGGTCTCCGGACCCCAACCTAATGACCATGCAAGAGAAGCATCAGACTCTTTCAGAATTCATTGGTTGCTTGTTATAGGTTTATCATTGACTAGTTAATAAAGCCAAAGCCCAAATAGCCAGCCCTGGTACCTGCAACTTTAAAAAAGTAGTTCTCATAGTTTTATCTTCGTAGGCACCAAGTAGATCTTTATCTACTTGGAGATCTTTATTTTGGTGCCTCCAAAAATGCATCACACATCATTTAAACCAGTGGTTCTCAACCTGTGGGTCGCGACCCCTTTGGGGGTCGAATGATCCTTTCACAGGGGTCCCCTAAGACCATCAGAAAACACATATTTCCGATGTGTAAAGAGCAGCTACTGTGTAGAAAGCAGCTGCTGTGTTGAAAGCAGCTACTCTGTTAAAAGCAGCTACTGTGCTGAAAGCAGCAGTATTGGAGGTAAAACGACACTCATGAATTATAATTACTGGGTAAATCATTTCATGGTTGGGGGTCACCACAACATGAGGAACTGTATTAAAGGGTCGCAGCATTAGGAAGGTTGAGAACCACTGATTTAAGCAAAAAACAAATGTTCATGCCTTGGTATGTACAGTTCCCTCATCTCAGCTGTGCAGGAGGCAGAGCTTTAAAGACCAACTCTGCACTTGCAGGCTTACCCCACCAAAGCCCCCCCCCCCCAGCTTGAGATCCCCCCCAGTGGTATTTTATACTTTGTGCATACCTTTTTCTGATGTCTGCTGTCTCCTGTCCAGTGTCCTAGGTTCTCTGGCTCCTTGGTCATCAGTCCTGGATGCCGGGAGTGGCAATAATGTGATGACATCACTCTACATCAATATATTGTGAGTGCAGGATGCTGTGCTCAGGAGACAGACCCATGACAGCCTACATTCATAGAGAGGAATTTACTGTGCACCAGGGCTTGTTTCAGTGGGAACGCAGTTCCAGTGGCAAGGGATGCTAGGGTGTGCTGGAGGTTCTGTAGTTGCTGGCTGCTGGGGGATCTATTGTCACTGAAGGAGATCTATTTTTGTGTGGTGATCTATTGTTGCTGGGGAAGTCTTTTGTTGCTGGTGGGAGATCTATTGTTGATGGGGTCAATTGTTGCTGGAAGGGATATGTTGTTGAGGGAGGGGTCTATTGTTGCTGGAGAGTCTATTAATGCTGGCTGCTGTGAGATCTGTTGTAGCTGCTGGGAGTCTATTGTTGCTTGGGTGGTATTTTGTTTTGGGGGTCCATTGTTGCTGGAGGAATCTATTGTTGCTGGGGGAATCTATTGTTGCTGGGGGTGTCTAATGCTCCTCGCTGTGGGGGATCTATTGTTGATGGGGGTCAATTGTTGCTGGAAGGTATCCGTTGTTGAGGGAGGGGTCTAATGTTGCTGGAGAATCTATTGAAGGTGGCTGTTGGGAGATCTGGAGATCTATTGTAGCTGCTGGGGGTCTATTGATGCCGGGTGGTATTTTGTTTTTGGGGTCCATTGTTGCTGGAGAAATCTATTGTTGATGGGGGTGTCTATTGCTGCTGGCTGCGCGGGATCTATTGTTGACGGGGTCAGTTGTTGCTGGAAGGGATCCGTTGTTGAGGGAGGGGTATATTGTCACTGCAGAGTCTATTGATGCTGGCTGCTGAGAGATCTGTTGTAGCTGCTGGGGGTCTATTGTTGCTAGGGTGATTTTTTTTGCCTATTGTATTTTGTTTTGGGGGTCCATTGTTGCTGGAGGAATCTATTGTTGCTGTGGGTGTCTATTGCTGCTGGCTGAGGGGGATCTATTGTTGATGGGGGTCCATTGTTGCTGGAAGTGATCTGTTGTTGAGGGAGGGGTCTATTGTCGCTGGAGAGTCTATTGATACTGGCTGCTAAGAGATCTGTTGTAGCTGCTGGGGGTCTATTGTTGCTAGGGTGGTATTTTGTTTTGGGGGTCCATTGTTGCTGGAGGAATCTATTGTTGTCGGGGGTTTCTAATGCTGCTGGCTGCGGGGGATCTATTTTTCTGCTTTTCTTGTTGTCATTACCAAATTCCATACAAATTATTTAGCACCACAAAACGATACTTGGCTCTGTATTCTCTAAAAGGGGGCAGTACTGGGAGGTGTGCACAGGTTGGAACCAAGTGAAGGTGCTCAGAGGTGGGTAGGGGGGGCAGAGACAAGAAGAGACTGAGAATGGGGGATTTTCTGCACCTATTTTGTGAGAAAAAAAGCCCTTCCGTGCACCAACCAGCTTCCAGCTTTTATTTGCAAAGCTTAACTGAAGCTAGAAACTGATTGGTTACTTAGCACAGCTGTTCCAGATTCCAGGCTCACACAATCAGCGAGGAGGCATGTCATTCAACCCATAAGACTGAGGACATCTAGTGACCAAAAAGAGGTACTGCTGAGTACAGTTCTGGATTGAAGGTGAGTATTGCATCCTTAGCTGGAGAACATTTAAAAGAGAATATCTAGCCAGCAGTTGAGCTTTAAGTCTCATTCCCTTTAAAGTAGTTGGGATTTAAAGGGAATGAGATTCTTTACTTTTTATTTCATATATATATATATATATATATATATATATATATATATATATATACACATTCAAGGTATTGCAATGTTCTTTTGAGCCAGCAGGTACAGATAAATAAAGAGTAGGATGTAAATGTCCTCTTCATATTGGCTCCATGGTGTCCAGATGAGAACATGTGGGAAGCATTGTGTGTATTTATTTTCTGGAAGATGAAGCAAGGAGTGAAGGAAGTGCTTTCCAACACCCCCATGGCAACCCTAAAAAGGAAGCAGACAGAAGCACACTGTAGAGTGACAAGTAGTAAAAAGGTAGATTTGTGGCATTCAAAGCTCCCTGAGTGAAGTAGAGGATGCAGAGGAAACCAGGGGCGGACTGACCATTTGGAAACTCGGGCACGGCCGAGGGCCTGGGGTCAGTAGGGGGCCCCATGAAATGCCCCTGGTACCTTTTTCATAGGCTTTTTTGAGTTTGGGCAAGGACACAGGGGCCCCATGACCTCCTATTGCCCGGGGGCCCCATGAGTTGTCAGTCCGCCCCTGGAGGAAACATTCTGCATCACTCATGGAATAAATGTTAGATGCTTTTATTGCAATAATGGTAACATAGCACACTCTAGTGGAGGAGAATGGCAGTACATGTCAAGCTATACTCCAGACCAGGGGTTCTTGAAACTCTAATCCAAAGACCCAAATATGACAACCATACTGTGACCCGAGAAGAGAACTATTACCAAAATGTCAGAAAAGCTGAACGAAGACAGATAACAATGGCCATATAACACACTGCAGAAGCTCTTCACAATATTTATTAAAGCACAGTGGCTAAATGGTTAGCACTTCCGCCTGGCAGTACTAGGGTCATTGGTTTAAATCCCAACCACGGCACCACCTGCCTGGAGTTTGCATGTTCTCCCTGTGCCTGCATGGGTTTCCTCCTGGTTACTCTGGTTTCCTCCCACACTCCAAAGACATGCTGGTAGGTGAATTGGCTCCTGTCTAAATTGTCCCTAGTATGTGTATGTATGAATGTAAGTTAGGGACCTTAGATTGTACACCCCTTGAGGGTTAGGGACTGATGTGAATGTACAATATATATGTAATGCGCTGTGTAAATTGATGGCGCTATATAAGTACCTGAAATAAATAAAGCCGAAAAAAGAAATTCTTCATTCAATATTATTATTATTATACAGTATTTATAAAGCGCCAATAGTTCGCTCAGTGCTGTACATTACAGAGGGGGACAGAACATGTGACAGAACAACAATACAATGCAAAACATGAGGGGATCGAGGGCCCTGCTCCTTGGAGCTTACAATCTAGGAGGGAGGGGATGGTGGCACAGGAGGAGATAGCTGTGGGGGATGGAGTGGTAGGAAGAGTGGAGGAGGTCAGCAAGTTAGCAGGGGGTGGGGTAGGCTTCCCTGAAGAGGTGGGTTTTCAGGGTGCGCCTAAAGGAGAAGAGAGTAGGTGATAATCTGATGGGTTGGGGCAGGGAGTTCCAGAGGATGGGTGACACCCTGGAGAAGTCCTGGAGGTGGGCATGGGAGGAGGAGACCGGGAACTAAAGAGAAGGAGGTCTTGTGAGGAGCGGAGTGTGCTGGGTGGTAATTATATATTATATATTTTCTTTATGACATTTACAACCAGCACTGGGGTTTGTTTACCTGAAAACATTGTCTGTAATTCCCTCCACCCCCTTCTTGCATGCTACCTCATCCTCCATAGGTGTGTCTGTCCTGTCAATCATGTTAGTTTAATTGTTTCACATTTTTAGAGATGGGTGGCGGATGGGAAGATGTATGTTTCATCCAGTGATACAGGGACAGCAGTGTATATTCGCTGTATTTAAGATTGTGACGGTGTATGAGTTTCAGCAATAGATAAAGGTTACTATTTAATGATCTGATAGACTACGTCTAGTATACAGTCATGTATATACCCAAGTGACACAATTTGGATCCAAACTTACAGTTTAAGATGCATTGCTCCAGACAGGTAAAAACTTCAATTATGTATTTGTTAGAAAGTTAATTAATGTACGACTTAATGAAACTATTGTAGGAATTGATTTTTTCTTTCTTGATACTACCCCCTGTAATTGTATAATAGTGACTTTATTGGGAGTGACAACACTAGGAGCATATTATTATTATTATTATTATTATACAGTATTTATAAAGCGCCAATAGTTCACTCAGCGCTGTACATTACAAAGGGGGACAGAACATGTGACAGAACAATACCAATACAATGCAAAACATGAGGGGATCGAGGGCCCTGCTCTTTCGAGCTTACAATCTAGAAGGGATGGGATAGTGGTACAGGAGGAGATAGCTGTGGGGGATGGAGTGGTAGGAAGAGTGGAGGAGGTCAGCAAGTTAGCAGGGGGTGGGGTAGGCTTCCCTGAAGAGATGGGTTTTCAGGGTGCGCCTAAAGGAGAGGAGAGTAGGTGATAATCTGATGGGTTGGGGCAAGGAGTTCCAGAGGATGGGTGACACCCTGGAGAAGTCCTGGAGGCGGGCATGGGAGAAGGAGACCAGGGAACTAGAGAGAAGGAGGTCTTGTGAGGAGCGGAGTGTGCGTGCTGGGCGGTACTTGGATATTAGGTCAGAGATGTAGTACGGGGCAGTATGGTGGACAGCTTTGTACGTCAGTGTTAGGATTTTAAATTTGATCCGTTGCGCAATCGGAAGCCAGTGGAGGGATTGGCAGAGGGGGGTGGCAGAAACGGAGCGTTTGGAAAGGTGAATGAGTCTGGCAGCCGTATTCAGGATCGACTGAAGCGGGGATAGCCAGCGGCGAGGCAGGCCAGTGAGGAGGGAGTTGCAGTAGTCGAGTCGTGATATGATGAGGGAGTGGATGAGCTGTTTAGTGGTTTCTGGGGTTAGGAACGTGCGGATTTTGGCGATGTTGCGGAGGTGGAGTCTGCACGAGTTTGTTAAAGATTGGACTTGGGGCTGGAAGGATAGGTTGGAGTCCAGAATGACACCAAGTACTCTGGCCTGCAGAGCGGGTTTGATATTGGCGTTGTTGGATGTGATGTAGAAGTCAATGGGGGGTGGGGTTCGGGCTGGGGGGAAGACAAGGAGCTCGGTTTTGGAGAGATTCAGTTTAAGGAAGTGGAGCGACATCCATTCTGATATGTCGCTCAGTAGGTGTGTGATTTGGGCGGAGACCGAGGGGGTGAGGTGGGGGGTTGAGAGATAGATTTGTGTGTCGTCGGCATAGAGGTGGTAGTTGAAGCCGTGAGAGTGTATGAGTTGGCCAAGGGAGGAGGTGTAGATGGAGAAGAGAAGGGGCCCAAGGACAGAGCCTTGAGGGACCCCAACAGAGAGGGGGAGTGAGGGGGAGGTGGTAGCATTATAGGTAACGCTGAAAGAGCGTTGTGACAGGTAGGATGAGAGCCAGGAGAGAGCAGAATCTCTGAGGCCGAGGGAGTGTAGTATTTTGAGGAGGAGGGGGTGGTCGACTGTGTCGAAGGCCGCAGAGAGGTCAAGGAGTAGGAGCACTGAATAGTGGCCATTAGTTTTGGCGGTTAGAAGGTCGTTGGAGAGTTTGAGTAAGGCGGTTTCGGTGGAGTGTAGGGGGCGGAAGCCAGACTGTAGGGGATCGAGGAGGTTGTTGTCGTTGAGGTGAGAGCATAGGCGGGTGTAGACGAGGCGCTCGAGGAGTTTAGATGTAAGTGGGAGCAGGGAGATGGGTCTGAGGTTGTTCGGGTCATTGGGGTCCAGGGAGGGCTTTTTAAGTATGGGGGTGATGTGTGCATGCTTCAGTGGGGAGGGGAAAGTGCCGGAGGAGAGGGAGAGATTAAAGATGTGGGTGAGGGAGCGTAGGATGGAGGGGGAGGGAGGTCGTAGGAATTGTGAGGGGATAGGGTCGAGGGGGCAGGTGGTGAGGCGGGCATCAGAGAGGATCTTGGAGACTTCCTCGATGGTAGTAAGGTCAAAGGTGCGGAGTGTTGGGGGAGCTTCAGTATGAGGAATGTAGGGTGGGGTGGGAGAGGAGGTCAGAGCAGTGGTGAGGCCGTGGGAGAGGGGTGAAGAGGGGGTAGCTAAGTGAGGGGGAAGGGGGTTGGAGGGAGTTTGAGCAGCGACGAAGTCCCTGCGGGTAATGTCGAGGGGGAGGGGGGATGATGGGGTAGCTGTGTGAGAGGGGACGGGTTGAGAGGGCGTGTGAGTTGCGGCAATGTCCTTGCGAATTGTGTCAATCTTGTTTTTGAAGTGATTGGCAATATCAAGGGCGGTGAGTGAGGTGCTGGGTGGAGGTGGGGGTGGAGAGAGTAGAGAGTTGAAGGTGGAGAAGAGTCGGCGAGGATTGGAGGAGAGGGCCTTGATGAGGGTCAGGAAGTAGGCTTGTTTGGCTGCATGGAGGGAGGAGGTGTAGGTGTGGAAGGCAGATTTGTAGCAGGTGAAAGCTTGTTGGGATTTTGTTTTGCGCCATAGTCGCTCCAGGGCACGACTGCGTCGTTTGAGGGTTTTGGTGTGATCAGTCTGCCAGGGCTGGAGCGGTCGGAGTCTGATGTTGTGTGTGGTTAAAGGCGCTAGGGAGTCAAGGGCTGCTGACAGCGCGTTGTTGTAGGCAATCATAGCCAAGTCGGGGCAGGACAGGGGGAGGATGCGGTCGTGGAGTTGATCAGCTGCAGAGTGGAGGGGGGCAGGGTTAAGGTTGCGGAGGTTACGGCTGGTAGTAGTGTGACATTTGGAGGGGTAGGCGTTGGAGGACGAGGAGATAGAGAAGGTGATCAGGTTGTGGTCAGAGAGAGGGAAGGGGGTGTTAGTGAGGTTGTGGGGAGCGCAGCGGTTGGAGAAGACAAGATCAAGGATATTACCGTCGGAGTGGGTGGTGGATTGTATGCACTGTGCAAGTGCAAAGGAGGAGGTTAAGTGGAGGAGACGGGCTGTGTCCGGGTTGTCAAGGTTGACAGGGATGTTGAAATCCCCAAGAATGATGGTGGGTAGCTCAGAGGAGAGGAAGAAGGGTAGCCAGGAGGAGAAGTCTTCCAGGAAGCGGAGTATGGATCCAGGAGGCCGGTATATCACAGCAATCTTCAGGGGGGTTGGGGAGAATAGTCGGACGCAGTGGGCCTCGAAGGAGGAGAAGGATAGGGAGGGGGGGTTTGGGAGGACTCGGAAGGTGCTCTGCGGTGACAGGAGCAGACCAACCCCACCACCTTTACGACCGTTAGGTCTGGGTGAGTGGGTCCAGGTGAGACCTCCATAGGAGAGTGCAGCAGGGGAGGTAGAGTCAGTGGGCTGGATCCAGGTTTCCGTGATCGCCAGGAGGTTGAGGGAGCGGGAAACAAAGAGGTCGTGGATGGCGGTAAGCTTGTTGCACACCGATCGGGCGTTCAGGAGTGCACATGAAAACGGGGGGGAGATTTTAGGGAGCAGGGGGACAGATACTAGGTTGCGGTAGGACATGGAGGCGGGAGGGTGTTGTGCGGGTGAGGGAGGTGGTGGAGGGCCAGGATTTGGGGAGATGTTTCCCGCGGCTAGGAGGAGGAGAAGGGTGAGAAAGGTGGCATGGGAGCGGGATGTGCAGGAGCGTGAGAAACTCCTAGTGGAGGTGTTTGGGTCAGTGGGAGAGTGGAATAATCGGAGGAGGTGGTGGGTGCCATAGAGGGGCGAAGGAAGCAGTGAGGACACAATATACAAATGTTTAGGAGGAGCAGAGGGATATAGTGAATGGATTTTGGGAATGGAGGAGAGGAAACTGAGGAGTAGAAGAGGCATTTTGGGGGTGATGAGGGCAGTAGTAGGGAGATGAAAGCAATGAGGGGGAGATGTGCAAGTTTTGGGGTGGAGCAGAGGGGTAAAGAAGTGAGATCTTGGGAACAGAGGATAGTCGTATGAAGAGGAGTGTATTATATAAAGGTACACGGAGTGGGACTCAGGCATGTAAGAGATGTTTCCCAGGGTGTTTGCTTGCAGTCTGTCCAGCATGCAGTAGAGTTTCTTGCTGTTGTTGTGTCTTTCTCCTGCTTTAGTTCAACTGCTGTGTTTAACTGCTTCGCACTCTTTCGAAGCCGCACTCCGTCAGAAGCAGCACCCCCATCAGAGACTGTGCCCCCCATCATATTAAGCTGTGCTGTAGCTGACCGGGTGAGACCAGAGGGATGGTCTGCTGGGGTTTTTTTTTTATTTCTTTATTGTCCTTTCATCAGGCTGGAGTGTGTGCTGGACCAAGGATAAGGATTTGGGTGTGCCATCTAGCAAGGGGGTCAGAAACAAAATACTGTCTGCCCAGAAATACAAATTATTTATCCCATTGGAACTAAAGGCAGGAACGCTCACCTATGCTCCAACTGTCTGATGCTAGCATGATCTTTTGCCAGAATCAGCATTTCCTTCTGGATATCGGTCTATGGCTGTTTTGAATGGCCAGTGCAGGTTGATGTCGCTCCTGCATTCAGGAGTAATTCATCATGACCCAATGACACTGTGCTGGAAATGTAAATGGAGCTGCGCATGCACAGCTCTTTCTACATTCAGCAGAGAATTGCAAACAACGGGCAGCTGCTGTTTTTATTTCTTTCTTTCTTCATTGTCCTTTCATCATGCTGAGGTGTGTGCTGGACCAAGAATAAGGATTTGGGTGTACCATCTAGCAATGGGGTCGGAAACAAAATACTGTCTGCCCAGAAATACAAATTATTTATCCCAATGGACCTTAAAGTGGAACTAAAGGCAGGAACGCTCACCTATACTCCAACTGTCTGATGCTAGCATGATCTTTTGCCAGAATCGGCATTTCCTTCTGGATATCGGTCTATGGCTGTTTTGAATGGCCAGTGCATGTTGATGTCGCTCCTGCATTCAGGAGTAATTCATCATGACCCAATGACACTGTGCTGGAAATGTAAATGGAGCTGCGCATGCACAGCTCTTTCTACATTCAGCAGAGAATTGCAAACAACAGGCAGCTGCTGTTTTTATTTATTTCTTTCTTTATTGTCCTTTTGTCATGCTGGGGTGTGTGCTGGACCAAGGATAAGGATTTTGGTGAGCCATCTAGCAAGGGGGTCAGAAACAAAATACTGGCTGCCCACAAATACAAATTATTTATCCCAATGTGCCTTAAAGTAGAACTAAAGGCAGAAACGCTCACCTATACTCCAACTGTCTGATACTAGCATGATCTTTACTAGAATCGGCTTCTCCTTCCGGATGTCGGTCTATGGCTGTCTTGAATGCCCAGTACGGGTTGATGTTGCTCCTGCATTCAGGAGTAATTCATCATGACCAATGACACTGTGCTGGAAATGTAAATGGAGCTGCGCATGCACAGCTCTTTCTACATTCAGCAGAGGATTGCAAACAAAAGACAGCTGTTTTTTTTTTATTATTTCTTTATTGTCCTTTCATCATGCTGGGGTGTGTGCTGGACCAAGGATAAGGATTTGGGTGTGTCATCTGGCAAGGGGGTCTGAATCAAAATACTGGCTGCCCAGAAATACAAATTATTTATCCCAATGGGCCTTAAAGTGGAACTAAAGGCAGAAACGCTCACCTATACTCCAACTGTCTGATGCTAGCATGATCTTTTACTAGAATCGGCTTCTCCTTCCGGATGTCGGTCTATGGCTGTCTTGAATGGCCAGTGCGGGTTGATGTCGCTCCTGCATTCAGGAGTAATTCATCATGACCAATGACACTGTGCTGGAAATGTAAATGGAGCTGCGCATGCACAGCTCTTTCTACATTCAGCAGAGGATTGCAAACAACAGACAGCTGATGGTTTTTTTTATTATTTCTTTATTGTCCTTTCATCAGGCTGGGGTGTGTGCTGGACCAAGGATAAGGATTTGGGTGTGCCATCTGGCAAGGGGGTCTGAATCAAAATACTGGTTGCCCAGAAATACAAATTATTTGGCAGGTACAGCAGTTCCCATATCTAGCTACTAGCCCAGAATACATATTTCAGAACTGAACTCCAAGCAGGTCCCTGTACATTCGGGTATTGGGCATTCAGGGATGTTCCGGCTGTCTCTTACAGTGCAGTGTTTGGTGCTTGAGTAGCCCATTATCAGAGAATGATGAGGAACTTGCCAATGGAGGCCAATCAGAGTCCTTGTTTTATTCCTGAGAATAAAAGATGACACCTAATTGCATATTACGTTTTCCAATTGCCCTGGGAAATTTAGTTCTCTCCAATTTTTACTCACATGCCGTCTGAAAATTGAAGGCTTCATAAAAACAACCTTTTCACTACACAAAAAAATAATTCACAAGCATCACAAATAAGTCTTTGCTGTCTTGCAGAGATACAGTCACTCATGTCTGGTGTGTGTGTCCATTGCACAGTTGTTCAACCCAATGGTCACTTCATCACTACAGTATCCCTACTGTTGCTGATACCTGGGATTTTCTACATTTATCCCAATGGGCCTTAAAGTGGAACTAAAGGCAGGAATGCTCACCGATGCTCCAACTGTCTTCTTGGTCTTTTGTCAGTATCGACATCTCCTTGGTCTCCATCTGTCGGTCTATGGCAGTCTTGAATGCCAGTGCAGGATGACGTCGCTCCTGCATGCAGGAGCAATTCATCATGACCCAATGACACTGTGCTGGAAATGTACATGGAGCTGCACATGCACAGCTCTTTCTACATTCAGCAGAAGATTGCAGACAACAGACAGGTAAGTGTATTTTATTGCAGAAGATACAGTAGATACAATAAAGAGCCCACTGGTTCACACTTGTTTTCTTTATCCTTTAGTTCTCCTTTAAGCCTTTTACTTCCAACGCGGTAACTATTACAATGGCGGTAGTAGCTGAATGTAAACAAACAGTAGCAGCCATAAATTTGTTTACTTCTAAAGAGCAGGCTTCTGGCGATGGTATTGAACTGATCCAGATGCTGTATTGCCTGATTGCTTTTGCAGTGCTTGCATTGTGTCCCATTCTTCCATCTCTTCTGTGAAGTAAACTCTGAGCACTTCCAGGTCCCAAGCTGTTGGTTCCCAGCTAGGAGAACCAGATTAACTGCTTTCCCACCGCCCTAGAGTAGAACTACTCCTGCAGGACTGCTCAAAATCGTATATATACGCAATTTTCAATCCCGGGTAGGAAGCGTTCGTCACCCTACCCGAGCCGCCATTGGCAGCTAGGAATGTCAATCACCAGATCCCGGCCGGAGATTCCCCGCCGGCACCCAGCGATTGCCATGTAAAGCTGACAGGGGAGAAACCTGTGTGTAAATAACACGTCTCTCTCCTGCCAGCAATAACATGCTGCACCGCAGAGAAATACAAAGCAGCATGTCTCCCTTGTAAAACACACAGCACATAATGTGAAACAGCACACATTTAACCCTTTGATCGCCCCAGATGTTAACCCCTTCCTGCCCAGTGTCATTACTACAGTGTAAATGCTTTTTATTAGCACTGATCACTGTATTGGTGTCACTGGAGATGTCAGTGGAAGTTAGGAAGTTCCCCCCCAGTGTCAGGATGACCATGGCAGTCCCGCTATAAGTCGCTGATCGCCGCCATTACTAGTATAAAAAAATTTAAATTCCAGTACCTATACGGCCATTTGTAAACGCTATAACTTTCACATAAACCAATTAATTTACACATATTGGGATTTTGTTTAGCAAAGACATGGAGCAGAATACATTTTGGCCTGTTTATGAAGAGATTAGATTTTTTAATTGAAAAATTGTCTGTCTTTTTTTGTTTATAGCGCATAAAATAAAAACCGCAGAGGTGATCAAATACCACCGAAAGAAAGCTCGATTTGTGGAGAAAAAAAGAACATAAATTTAATTGCATGACCGCGCAATTGCTAATTAAAGTATCGCAAAAAATGGCCTGGTCAGGAAGGGGGGTAAATCCTCTGGAGGGCGAGTGGTTAAATATTTTAAGCACTTTGCATAAATAAAACAGTTAGTCACTTGTGTCTTCTTCAATTGAGAAATAAATGTAATAAATAATATAAATAAATATAATACACAGACAATTGTTTACAATAAATATGAGACCCAAATTAAATAATGTCAACAAATCTTTAGGGTTGATTTACTATAACAGGAGTGTGCAAAATCTGGTGCAGCTTCCAGGTTTAATTGTCAAAGCTGAATTGAACAAGCTGAAGTTAGAAGCTGATTGGCTCACAGGCACAGCTGCACCAGATTAGCTCTCTCCAGTTATGCTGGCTATACACTATTCAATTTTCTTGAGAATTTTGCTTTAGATTTACCAAAAATCATATAATAGGAGGGCAAACCTAAAACAACATTTTCAATTGCATCCAATCAGGCAGGCCCTTGTACTACATAGTTGAAAGTAAATCTAAAGGAAATTGGGCAGAAAATTGTATAGTGTATGGTCAGCCTTACACCCTGGTCACACCAAACCCGACTTTGAAATCGTGAGACTTAGGCTACGTTCACACTAGCCTTGTTAGCAAGCGCCAGACAGGCATTTGGGAAGCGTTTTTACCGTTTCCCAAACGCCTGGGAAAATTCTGCACATTGCAGCACATGGTGCTGTTCAAACGTTAGCGTTGCGTCGCGGCAAAACGGACGCTTCTGGTGGAGTCAGGAGTTGAAGCCTCCTATTCAAGTCTATGGTGCCGCGCTGGCGTTTGCGGTGCGGTTGCCACACGGTTGCGGGGAGTTTTTGGAGCGTTAACAACATTCAAACTTCATTATAGGCGTTTGTGGGGCGTTTTTAAAGCTTTAACGCCTAGCAACCGCCGCTAAACTGCGCATGCGGCGTTTGCGGAGCATTAAAAACGCTCCGCAGATGCCGGACCAATGGTTGTCGAACGCTATAGGGGCGTTTGGCAAGAGTTGGAAAAACAGCCAAGTGTGAACGAGCCCTTATGCTAGCCATACATTATACAATTTTCTTGAGAATTTTGCTTTAGATTTACCAAAAACCATATAATAGGAGGTCATACCTAACAACACTTTCAATTGTATCCAATCAGGCAGGCCCTTGCACTTCATAGTTGAAGGTAAATCTAAAGGAAACTGGACAGAAAATTGTAAAGTGTATGGTCAGCCTTACAGTGAAGACAGATTTTAAAGTCGGATGACATGCCAATTTCAGGTGCAATTTGCAAGGCATCTGACACAGATGTCTATGCAAATAGCACCAAAAGTAATGCATGGACTACTTTAGAAATTGGTGCGATCCGACCAACTCGGAACCGCACCGACATGACCGCTGTAATTGGGGAAAATAGGGTGCGACTTGGCATGCGATGTGTAAGTCTGGAACATGGCAAAATGCATCAAAGACGCATATAAACTCAATCGAGATGAAGCAAAAAAAAAAAGGAAAAAAATCCACACTGGAACACATCGAAAACACGCCTGTAGAAACACATTTGTAATGAAGAAATAGCGGAGTGAACCGGGCTGAAATGTTTTTTTTTTTTACACTAATTGCTGCAGAGTTTTTAATTTGTGTACACTAAGTCCCCGGTCACACTGGACGCGAATTGACATGCGACTTTCAGCCTGGGTTCACATATGTGCGGTGCGGTATATCGCATGTGAATGCGCACAGGAACCGTACTGCATGTGATTTGTGTGCGGTGCGATTAGAGCCAAATGTTTTGTACGTCTCTATTCACACCACACCAGAAACGTGCAGGACCCTTTTTTTGGGTCCACACTAGAATCGTATCGCATGGGTATTCACACCTATGCAATTCAATTCTGCACATCGCACCGCGTTTTGCAGACCGCTTTCGGAGTTTTGTTAACATACACACCCGCAGTGGTTCGCATGATGCGATTCTGATGCGGTGCGGAATTCGCACTGAAAACGCTGCAAACCGCATCGCATCAGTGTGAACCAGGGCTAAAATCGCATGCCAAGTCATACCCCATCGTCCACAATTAGAGCGGTCATATCAGCACAGTTCTGACTTGGTTGGAGCTGCACTGATTTCTAAAGTAGTACATGCACTACTTTTGTTGCGATTTGCATAGACATCTGTGTCAGATGTCTTGCAAATCGCACCTCAAATCAGCATCTCACCCGACTTTGAAATCGTGCGACTTCACTGTAAGGCTGACCATACACTATACAATTTTCTGCCGTGTGCAGAATTTAAAAAACGCTTCCCAAACGCCTGTCTGTTGCCTGCTGACAAAGTTAGTGTGAACGGAGCCTTATGCAGGCCAAAAACGGCTCGAAAACCACACGTTTTTTCAAACGATAAACAAAAAATCAGTCGTTCGTTAAACCGACGTTATCACCAACGATTACAAAAATCGACCGACCAAGTCATAAATTTCACCCCATACAACAGCCAAAACTTCTGTTCCTTCCAGGTCACGGCTCATGCGCATTTTTGTTTCATTAAAACGATCGTACGCTTTGGCCATCATTGCCGCAAAAATCCACAAATTTTCCAACATGACTGATAATCCAAAAGTGCAAAAAACCCGAAAACCGGCCGACCAATTAACCCACTAACAGTGCGAAAATCAGCCAATTAATCTTTCAAACGAAAAATCGTCTGATTTTCAAACCATCTATGGCCGGCATTAATTTCAAAGTTGGGTTTGATGCGACCGGGGTGTAAAGTTAGTTTTTTTTTCTGAAAATAGGTTTTTCTAAACAGATGCACAAATATCATACAAAAAAGTGCAACTACCATGATTTTACAAGTGTCAGCTTTCAGAAAACATGCTTTGGCGTTGGAAGGGCATTTTCCATGGAAGAAACAGGCATTTATTATGGGGGGGAAAAAATGGGCCAGGCAGTGAAAGAGTTAAAAGCCAACAACAGGAAGAATTCTGAAGTCAGTAGATATAGATAATAGCGCAGCGCTTCTGATGAATGGAAATGGTGTGATCAGCGTGGACTGTGTGCAGCATTGCCAGCCAAGCACATGCTCAGTACTAGTACCAATACAAAGCACTGAGCAGGCCTGGTGTGTGGATGGAGGGGTTGTCACCATTTCCAGGTCTGCTTTGCCAGCTCTCTCTGCAGATCACCTGTGCGCTCACCTTTTTCCTATCCTTCCACCCACACTGTTGTGTCTGAGTTTTCCTCCTGTGATTGCTCATCACTTCCCTGTTCTCTCCGCCTTCCTCCCCTCCCTCATTTCCTCCCACTTGTATGTGAATAGCTTCCATTCTAGCAGACCTCTCTAGTCCCTCCCTTCCCATGTCCCTCCCTATCTGCCTTACCTTTCTACTTCTTCCCGAGTGTACATGAGTGTACAGCGCCTTCTTCTTCCCCTCCTCCTTCCCTCACCTCTCCCTGATCACTCCCTCTCTGGATGGATGGGACTTGATCCCACACACAGCATACAAGAGCGATCCTACCTCTGGGACCTGTCACTCCATGGAGGATCAAAGGACAGGGGGACTCACCTGCAATGTAAGACCTTTGTAACTTCCTTCATAGCATTGCTACCAAAAGGAAACTTCTCATCCTAAACCGATTCCCCCCCATCCGTTGTGTCTGCTGCACTTTTTATGTGATATTTTATAGAATTCCTTCTTGGTGAAACATTCCGTGGTGCCGGAAATCCAGGATCTGGGACAAGAGAACAGAGTTCTGAGAACCGTCCTGCTTTTAAAGGATCTCCCCTGCTAAGAGACTGCTGCATCCCAGAGGTATTGTAGTCCTAGAAGTCACACACCTGGGGATGACAGGGAGAGAGTGCGATCCGAGAGGGAACCAAGTCCAGCCTGGGTGTGACAGTCGCTGTTCCTGCAGGCAGGGTGCATCTGTGTGTCACATTGTCATCGTGCCGCATTCCGCATAGTTTTCTACTGACTGGAAGTGCCGCCTGTCTTCTACATCTCCGATCGAGCCGTGGTGTCACTGAGATAGCAGTGGTGTCACCGGGACCATGGCGGAGCAAGAGGGGCTACAGTTCGGGAAAGCGGACTTTGTTCTTATGGACTCCGTGACATTACCAGAATTTATGGGAAATTTAAAACTCAGGTAAGTGTCTGCTGCAAAATTCCAAGTGACAACTCCTAGAGAGTACAGGTGTCTGTAGCAGCCAATCAGAACTCATCTTTCACCTGTCTTACTATAGCAGCTGACGTTTAATTGTTTGCTATAGGTCTCTGCACTTTGCTGATTACAAGGCTTATCTCTAACCAGGGGCGGACTGACCATTTGGAAACTCAGGCACTGCCCGACGGCCCGGGATCAGTAGGGGGCCCCCACGAGATGCCCCTGGTACCTTTTTTTTCATAGGCTTTTTTTTTAGTTTGGGCAAGGACACAGGGGCCCCATAATCCCCCTATTGCCCAGGGGCCCCATGAGTTGTCAATCTGCCTCTGTCTCTAACCCTAGGTTCACATCTGGTGGCGCTGTGGATCCGCACAAAAATCTGTGCAGCCACACCACCCGCATAGAGAAATGCGGACCCGCGGCGGTACGCAACCGTACTGGGAACCGAGGCTGCTTTTTCAAAAGAAGTGCAGGGACTTCTTCCCTGCGTGTCACAGGCACGGGAGTCCATTCAAATGAATGGGCTCTCGTGCCCGTGCCAAACGCGGCCCGCACGGCCGCATAGATGTGAACCGGGGGTCAAGTCTGCCATACACGGGTCGAATTCCGAAAGTATTTTCTTTCGAAAATCTTTCCTAAGAATTTACATTCGAATTTCGCACCATTATTGGGTCACAGAAATTGCCAGTTTGCGTGTGACCATTGAATTTGAGTGATCGGGCATGTTGGAAATTTTTTAAAAAATGAACGAATTTCGAATCCCAGATGGGAGAATCGTGTGAGAAATAAGAAACTGTGACCTGGAAAGAAAAGAAAATTCTTGGCCATGAAAATTCTTTTCTGTAGCAACATTAGGTGAAATTAAAGGCTTGGTTGGTGAATTTCAAAATCAATGGTGGCACCATCGCATTACAAAATGGACTAAATTTCCGATTTTTCTAAAGAAAATTTGTTCGGAATTTGACCCGTGTATGAACGGCCTAAGGCTCCGTTCACACCAATGCGGTTTTTTTAGTGCTTTTTGCAGAAACGTACTGCAGTCCATCCTAACATGGTTTCTTATTGAACATGTTCACATCGTACGATTTTCTGATCTGTGTTTTTGGAAAGGGTAAGGAAAAATGTCACCAGCACACCAAGGATCACCAATATGGGTCCAAAGGTTTTAATAAACGGTCACATAGTTACAGCAAGGCAACGTTTCGGAGTCTCGCAGGACACCTTCATCAGGCATGTGACCTCATGAAGGGGTCCTGCGAGACTCCGAAATGTTGCCTTGTTGTAACTATGTGATCGTTTATTAAAACCTTTGGACCCATATTGGTGATCCTCGGTGTGCTTGCTGATTCTTTTCGGTTCCAGCCGATGGTCGCTGCAGCACCCACTTATACACACAGCCATATTTAATGCAGGAACGTGTGCGTTTTGGATTGTACACTTGCATTTTGGAAAGGGTCAGGGACTTCTTTAAAAAGCAAAAAGCAGCATTTTTGCTACAATAGAGTTCAATGGAGAAGCTGCTGAAATGCATGGTAGTGCTTTTTGCCGCATTTTGCATTTTTATTATGTCCAGCATGCAAAAAAATTCCACTTTAACAAAAAAAAAGCGGTAAAAACACAAAACAAACTACATAAAGCACTCTAGAAAGCATCAAACGCAAAATGCACATATGTGAACGTTGCCTAAAGCAGCAAAGTGTTCTCAGTGAGTTGTTTAAAGGGGACCTGTCATATGTACCAATAGGAAGGTAGATATAATTGGGACAGACCTATTAATTAGTAACTTCAGAGAGTTGGTTTCCAAGTAAACTGTGTAAAAGAGATGCCTTCAATGTGATGACAGGTTCACTTGGAAAAAAAAAACTCCATAGGCTTCCAGTATATCTCTTACACCGCATGGGGTACAGTTTCATTTTTGCTAGTTGGGGAAACCGTAGACACAGCTTTCTCAGGGTATTGTGAGAGCATTTCATAGACACAGCTGCAACAAGGAAAAAGAAACTGAGCATTTAATAAATGAATGCTTTAAGAGCCAGTATAGTGAACACGGCAGATAGAAACTGACATTCACAAAGCTGGTGATCTCACAAACCTGTCTTGCAATATCATATGAAGTTTCTTTGATTGGTACAAGAAGATAGTGACTGGAATGTGCTTTGTGAAGTATCAGTCCCTGTTGGGTGTTACAAGCTTTCAGTGCCGGGAGATCTGTCCTGGCAGTTATTGTATCCCAATCGGATGCAGCTGCTGTAAGGGTATTTGACAGCCAGTGAGGCCGGCTGTAAAAATACAGTAGCCACAGCAGGAGAGTCGTCCGGTTGCACTGCATAGTCTGAGGAATTGGTTAGATTTCTATCATTGTATGGTCAACTTAAAGCAGAGCTCCACCCAAAAGGGGAAGTTCCACTTTAATTCTTTGTCCCCCGCTCCCCATTAAGGATTGCCACCTTTGGGGAGCTGGGGGGGTACCCAAATTTGACAGGTACCCACTCCCACTTTTCTTGCGATCGCCTAGAAGTTGTACTCCCTCCCGTAGTCTTCTGGGACACGTGACAGGTCCTAGAAGACTACGGGGCCATTCACAAAGTGCAGCACTTCTCGCACATGCGCAGTGCGCCCCCTGCTGTGAAGCCGCAAGCTGTCACAGCCGGGTGCCCACACTGAAGATGCCGGCGCAAGGGAGAAAAGACGGCCGGTGACACCAGCGGTAGTGAGGACACCGCTGGACCGAGGGACAGGTAAGTGGCTGTATTTTATGAGTCAGCAGTTACAGTTTTTGTAGCTGCTGACTTATAATTTTTTTCAGGTGGAACGCTGCTTTAAAGTGGTTCGAAGGGCTACAGGTTTTTTACCTTTGTGAATTCTATGCATGAAGGTAAAAAACCTTCAGTGTGCAGCTCCCTCCTCAGCCCCCCTTATACTCACCTAAACCCGATTCACTGATGTACACAAGAGCAGAAGCTCTCTGGGGTCTCTCCCTCCTCATTGGCTGAGACACAGAAGCTAGAGCCATCTGCTGACTGCCCGCTGCTGTCAATCAAAAACAGTGAGGAGTGAGTGGGGGTGGAACCGAGCTGCGCTCTGTGTGTCTCATAGAAACCCAGAGGTGGCTCAGGTGCGAGCATGCATGAGTGCCCCTGAGCAAGCAGCTTTCTCTGGGGGCACTCAGCAGGGGGAGGGACCAGAAGCATCAGCTGCTTTGTGCAAAACCATTGCACAGAGCAGGTAAATATAACATGTTTTTTTACAAAAAAAATCTGAACGCTTTAACACTCCTTGTAACCCAAACACTGTCCCTCCCTGTGACCCCACATTACTCTCCATGTTACTCCACAACAGTCCTTGTAATCCTCCCAGTAACCATAGCAACGTCCCTCCCTGTGACCCTAACATTAACCCAAATGCTATCCCTCCCTGTAACCCCAAAACTAACCTTCTCTGTTAAACCACATTACTCTCCATGTCACTCTACATTAACCCTTAATGTTACCTCCACCCTAACCCACCATGTAACCCCAACACTAACCTTCCATGTTACCCCACATTACTTTCCATGTTACTCCACCATGTAACCCTCTCTGTAACCCCAAAACTAACCTCCGTTACCCCACATTACTCTCCATGTCACTCTACATTAACCCTTAATGATACCCCCCATGTAACCCCAACACTAACCCTCCATGTTTCCAAACATTACTCTCCATGTTACCCTCACACTAACCCTCTCTGTATCCCCAAAATTAACATTCTCTGTTACCCCACATTACTCTCCATGTCACTCTATATTAACCCTCAATATTACCCCAACACTAACCCACCATGTAACCTCTGCACCCTGGGCAGCTCCCCCTCCTGCCCACCCCTTATCCGGCCCTGGCAATGTCTAATTGTTGCATTTACTGGACATTTTCTCATTCTATAAAGTAACAATAAGACTGTGTGAGGACACCAGGATAACCTCAGATCCGCTCCACCTGTGAGGACCAGGGAGGTTGGAAAGTTCTTGTAAAGCTGGCCATACACAGGTCGAATTTTGAAAGAATTTTCTTTCAAAAATCTTTTCTAAGAATTTTCGTTTGAATTTCACACCATTAGTGGGTCACAGAGACAACCGATTTTCGTGTGACCAATTTGAGTGATCAGGCATGTTGGAAATTTTTTGCAAAAAAGAATGAATTTCGAATCAATGAGAATGGGATCTTGACAAATAAATCTTGCAGACAGAAACACGGACAGCAATAAGTACCTGACAGAGGTCTTTTAACCCTTAAAAAAAGGTTAGTGCTAGAGTTTTACTGTAACCCTACTTCTGACTCTACCATTGAAGACATAGCTCCAAGCAAAACAAACCAAAAAAAACTATCCAGGGCACTACAACTTGCAATGGTCTGGGCTAGAGTTTTACTGTAACCCTACATCTGACTCTACCATTGAAGAAGCATTAATGTCCATGCAATAGTTGTTAACATACACAAGGACCAATTTCGGATGCATGACAATCTACATAAAGTATAACTGAAGGCAAAACTTTTTTTTTTTTAGATTTCGATAAAGTGTAGAGCAGCCTTTCTCAACCTTTTCAACGCAGAGGAACCCTTTACATAATTTTCCGGTCCCAGGGAACCCCTGCTAAAATGACTTTATCTACAATTCATGATACATTAGTGTGATGGTCAGAGGTAAGAATGTTCCTTACACTTGTGGTCATTGGGAAGAATTACCCCCTTACAGATAGCTAAAAAGATCAATGGTGTCAGTGGGAACTTATCTGAGAGGCAGAAATAACTCATTGCTCAAGGAACCCTTAGAAACGTCTGGAGGAACCCAGTTTGAGAAACCCTAGTGTAGAGGGATTAGAATCCCTGTTTATTGCTGTCTGTGCCCCCGCTAAGGAGATTTGCCCTCTTTGTTTGTCCTGTTTTACCAATATCTTTGGAAGTGAAAGTAAACACTAATCCCAAATTTTGGGGACACTAGTTCTGGTCTCCCGGGGGATCCCCGAGGAATTCCCTTATTTGCAGGGATTTTCTCTCACTTCCTGTTTTGGCTATGGAACAGGAAGTGAAGGGAAATCTCTGCAATGGGAGACAGACAGCAAAAACTAATCCGACGGGTTATAACCCTCCCTCCCTTACAATAGTCTTGCCTGTAGTTCTGCTTTAAGTTTTTTTGATTGTGGGAGGACATTACTGAGGACATGAAAATGCAGTGTAATTGTGTCTTTGATGGGATTTGATGCCAGGACTCTGGTGCTACAATCAAGAGTGCTGATCAATTCATTAATTTGCTGCCCCTTATATGACCTCACATCGGAGCTCCATTCACTTACTGTTGCAAGGTGATCTTACTTTCCTGATGAATATACTGCTGCAGGAAGATTCGGAATCTGTGGTGGTAGGAAAGAATCGTCACTCTAGCCAGGATATAAAATGTGGAGGTGATTAAGATCCCTAGTGTTCACTTGAAGTTAGTATGCATCTGTGGAGAGGGAAGAGGTTAAGGATAAGTTCCCCTTTAAAAAAAATAAATTAATAAAATAACAAATGCACTTTTTTTGCAGGTAAAAAAATGTCCATTTTTTTATTTTTTTCCTAAGGCACCTGCAGAGTAGTGCACCCACAATCAGCAGATTGTGGGTGCAATCTCAGGCTCCTGCAGTCTCTCCGGATAGCTGCCTGCCCATGCCTCAAATGGACCGGCAGTTACCTGACAGCAGGAAGAATCCATGACCTACCAGAGTGTTCTCCAGTGCCCTTGTAGTTCAAGCCGACAGCCGCAATGCCCGCTGACACTTGTAGGCATTCATTCTCAGGAAACTGTAATGGGTGACGTGGCTACGTGGGCAGACCCCTGCACAGCTTTGTTGTTTTTAAATTGTGACAGCGGAGAGAAGAAGATCCCCCTGCCCGCTGTCACTAGAGGGGTTGAAGCAGCAGATTCTGGGACATGTTACATGTTCCACCCTGAAAATGAGTTGAACATGTAACGTGTTCTGAAGGTGAACTTATCTTTTAAGTTAGGTCAGGGGAAACGGCCAAAAGGATACGCGCTTACTGTCGCTTCTCATTGTGTGCCCGAAACAGGAAGTAAAGGGAAATCTCCCCAATGGGATGCTGACCAGGGTTCTAACCCTTCCCTTCTATCCATATAAAAAAAAAATATGGGCTATAAATTCACTTTAACCGAGTTGGTTGCCATGGGCAAGAGGCACTTTCTATTGTTCCATCATTTCTGTAGTGGGCATTCCTCTCCGAAATGAGTTTTCTAGAATACAGTGCAAGCTTTGATCTGGAAGAAGGAGGAACTCTACCTTCTCTTGGATGGTGGACGCTACCTTCTGCAAGCTGTGTTGTTGGGTCTCATCGAGCTGGTCCCAGCCTCCCGACACCTTACAACTCCAACCCTGCCACTGGCTGCAGCTAGAGGTTTTTTTAGGCTGGATACGGGAAATGAACTTGAACCACAAATGAGCTTTTCTTCAATTTATTCTTGTGAGTGCATTTTTCATTTTAGGTCATGTAAAATGATATCACTACATTATCAGTGCTCTCTCTGCCTTATCTTTTGGCTTTTAGATTAGTTTGAATATTGTAATACTCCAGACCAGTCTGCCCCTAGGGTTCCTCCCAGGGGCGGACTGACCATTTGGGAACTTGGGCACTGCCCGAGGGCCTGGGGTCAGAAGGGGGCCCCATGAGATGCCCCTGGTACCTTTCATAGTCTTTTTTTGGGTGTGGTTTGAGTGTGGGCAAGGACACAGGGGCCCATGATCCCCTATTGCCCGGGGGCCCCATGAGTTGTCAGTCCGCTCCTGGTTCCTCCAGAGGTTGCAAGGGGTTCCTTGATAAATTGGCAATTTTTGCCTCTAAGGTAAGTTCCCACTGACACCATTGATCTTTTTAGCGATCTGTAAGGGGGTAATTCTTCCCAATGACCACAAGTGTAAGGAACATTCTTACCTCTGACTATCACACTAAGGTATCATGAATTGTAGATAGTCATTTTTAGCAGATGATCCCTGAGTTATGTCAAGGGTTCCTCTGCATTGAAAAGGTTGAGATGGGCTGCTCTACAGTCTATCCAAAACTAAAAAAAAAGGTTTTGCCTTCAGTTATACTTTAAGCAGATTCCATGCACCCAAAATTGGTCCTTGTGTATGTTAACAACTATTACATGGACATTAATGCTTCTTCAATGGTAGAGTCAGATGTAGGGTTACAGTAAAACTCTAGCCCAGACCATTGAAAGTTGTAGTGCCCTGGATAGGTTGTTTCGGTTTGTTTAGTTTTTTTGTTTTTCTTTTTTGAGCTATGTCTTTCACCCTTTGAAAGATAATTTATTTAAAGGTTTTTCTATTATGCCCTGCATATTTTTTCCTATATTGGATGATTTCTGTGTAATCTCCAGCTACTTTTTGCCTGTTTTGGATTTTTACAGACAGTACTTTTATTCCTCATTCCGATTTTGAACACCCAGAGTAAATACAGACCATGTTCAGAGGGATGTTTCTGCAGCAAACCTCAGTGTTTGGGTTCTGTTTTTAGTAATTATGCACAGGCCTTCCCCTCCCTTTCTCCTCCACCGTCAGCCCACCCCTTCCTCCCCCTCTCCTCTCCTGGCACCGAGTCCTAGGTGAACGCCAGTTGGCATTTTCTTGTGATTTAATGTCTGGGATCTCAGGAACCGGAAAGGAAATGACGACTCCTGAAAACAAACCTCATATTGTCACTGTGAAACATTCATATTTTTTTTGTTTATTTTTGCAAGTTTAAAGGGTGATCCAGTCCAAAGTGTACAGATGTTGGAGAACTATTTAAAGCTCTTGCATTTACTTTGAAACAGTCAGGCCTTTTCTGTCTTTGTAACAAAGTTGACTAATGTCCGTGACATGTATGAGTGATCCGTCTTTCCAAAGTTCATTAATGGTAGCGACACACACATTCTATGGAATGGGAAGCTGGAACAAGGGAGGCATTGTCGAGACGACCACGCTTTTTTTCTTTTTAGAAAAATCCTCTCCGTCATTTGAAAACCACATATGTTCTACAGGGAGGAGGACACTGACACCAAGCACAGGCCCACCTGATCCTCATGACTTTGACACTACTTCTCTGACTCTGAAGTCAAATATTTGCATGAACTGGCTGAATGGTGTACTGTCATGCAACAGTATGATTGTGTATGGAGACCAAACCAAAGCCCTCGGATCAGCTGCCCCTGTCAGGCTAGAAATATCAGATCATTTCATACTAAAGTCTCCTATACTATGAGATAGATTTTTGGCAACAGAGAATTACACTTCTGCTAGTAAAAATAGAATTCGTTCTAAAGTCAAAACTTTTTTTATCTAAATGCATTCCCTGCATTAAGGTAAAAAAAAAAGAGCCCACTACTTGTAAAACCCACACCCCTCCCTAAACACTTACCTCACTCCTTCCACCGCTCCAGCGCTGTCCCGGCTGCAGCACTGTTCCCCCTCAGTTCCTTGTCTCACAGCATACACCTAGGGCAGCCATAGGCTCCTGCTGTTGTCAGTCAGACTCCTGTGAGCGGGAGGCAGGGCTTACCAGCTATGTGTGTGTCTATGGACGCACACAGCCCGGCTTGGGAGTGTTCATGTATGGATGCCCCCTTAGCACCCGGCTTGCTGAGGAGGCACCCAGAGGAAGTAGGAACGGACAGCGCTAGCATGGGAGTGCCAAAGAGGGGACTGCTTTGTGCAATATTGTTGTCACTACCTCCCTCCCCACCCACCCCAAGCTATTTTTTTTAGGGTTTGCTGGGTTATCCTTAAAATACATCCAGTGTTGTCCTGTTGTGACCCACCTCGCTGGGTCCTGTGCCACCATCTTCTTAACTTGCATTAGGGGACCAGTTGATAAAACCCAAGAGAGACAGTTGGCCCACTGATGATGCAACAAATGCACTGTAGAGTACCCTGAGGTCTCCTAAGATGCATGACATGTGTCCCAGCCTGCAGGTGACTAGGACATCATTCTCTTCTAGGCAAAAATCTTGGGAATGCTGGGAAGGTTATGAAAAAATTTAATTTGAAAAGAAAAGAAATGTCCAATTGTGAGAGAGGAGAGGGGCAGACGTGTAGTGAGGGAACGTGGGTGGGGGTGAAGGTCCAGTTTAAAGAGGAGTTTCAGTCCCCCCCCCAAAAAAAAAAATTAAGTCACTCACACTTACCTGTCCAGGGATCCAGCAATGTCCTCACCCAAGGCAGATTCTTCAATCGGCTTCGGGTGCAGGAGCTGGCGTTTTTAGGTAGGGGAAACCGGCAGTGAAGCTTATCTCTGGATGTCTGCTCATGCAATCCGTATTCATGCTGAACAACTTCTGAAATAATAATCAATCAATTTACAGACCACAGAGATGGGATTGTGCACAGAGAATCTCTTAAGGGTCTGAGCTGGATCACAGACATGCGTTGAAATCAGTGGAGCACTATAGGACAATCACTGTGCACTACTAAACATTGTGTGTGTGTGTGTATATGTATGTATGTGTGTGTGTGTGTGTGTGTGTATATGTATGTATGTGTGTGTGTGTGTATATGTATGTATGTGTGTGTGTAATATATATATATGCAAAATACAGCAAATTTCATGTATTAATAAGAGTACAATCCAGACACAGGGACAATTAAAAGCATATCTCTGGCTATTGGTGTGGGGAAGGGTTAGAACCTATGTCAATTTTTTTAATGTTTTATTTTTTTGTGTGTGTCTGGCTAGAAAGATTTTCTCTCCCTTCCTGTTTCAATAGCAAGTTGTCGCAGGCATAGAAAAGAACAGGAAATCTCTCAAATGAGAACAATGAAATTTTTTTTTTTTTTTCTTTGTGTTGACGTTTTTGTGTCTTTCTGTCACAGTGATCTCCATTCCACTCACTTCTTGTCCTGGTGTCACAGGGGCAGGAAGTTAAGGGAAATCCTGCTAATGAAGACATGGGCAGAATTACTGGAGAGGTTCTAACACTTTTCTATATCCAAGCTGGTAAAGAATATGTAAATATTTGAAGGTTGTTCGTCTGGCCACATTTATAATGTAACAATTGCAGGTCATTGAATCCCCCCCAAAAAGAAGGAATATGAATACTGTTATGACATGTACTGGGCTGCATAGTTGACATATGACCGTTTTTACATGTTATGCTGATGAGGTCATTACATTTTTGCTAGGTGTAAGCATACAAGTGATGTAGTGGTTTAGGAATTATATAATTTGGTGAGTTATTTAATGTTAGAAACAGTCATTTTCTTATGTACTTAACAGACAATTTAATTGATTGCAGTCATTCTGCCTTTGACATAATCAAGTCATTAAAGAGCCCATAGAAGAATGTCATAGGTATACCAGGTGTCACAATCCTCCAAATAACACCCTTTGCAAATATATCTTTATGAGAAAAATCCTTAGGACAATAACATGGTGTCTCTGAGTCCCTTGGCTGGGAAGGAATCATTTGAAGGTTGTATTATTAGTAAAAGTTCCAGTCTTTAACAGTGCATTTTCATTTGGCTGCATTAATCCCCATAAAAAGGTGCTCACTGGGAACTGCAGCTAAACTGCAGGATGTTTTCAGTTTAGGATTTAAAGAGTAGTGCAGATTCAGTGTTAAAGTGGACATAAACCTGTGAACTTTGTGCTGCGCATGTGCAATAAAGTGTACTCGCCCAGTACCTGGAAGATGTGAAGAGTGGAGCTGGATGTCGGGATGATGTAACTTCAGCACATATACACAGGAGTTTCATGACCAGTGGCAGCCCAATGGCTGAAGATGCCAAACATGGCAATAGACCAGGTGAAGATGGCAGAAGACAGATGGAATGATGGGGAGTGGTGTTCATCTTGTATCGCTGGATGAGGTCAAACTGGGGGGCAGGTCTGCAATAATGTGAAGGTATCGGTTGTATAGTTGTACATTATGGAAAATGCCCCTGAGAGAGGCCCCCACAGAGGCTTTAGATCCACTTCAAACAGATTAGCAGTTAAAGCCCAACTCCAGGAATTACGAAAAAAAAACCTACCCTTGCAGTGGGATAGCTTTTTTTTTTTATAATTTCCTCCACTGCAAGGGTTTCCTAGGCATTCTGTTCCTCTGCATGTCTTTTCCACCACCCCACACCACTTGTATGAAGGAAGAGGAGGTGCTCCGCCAGCTGCCATCCTGTTCCATGGCAGTTGAATGTAGATCTTGCCACACATCCTAGACGTAGGGTATGGGGCAGTCTGCCCCCCAGCTGTGGCCTGCATGTGAAGTTATCACACACAGGCTTCAGATTTCATTTCCATGGCACAGCACTGTATCCTAGTAGGCACAGCATAGCCTTACGCTTCAGTGCCCATTGGTAACTTCTTTCCAGATGTGCCCAAGGCAGAAGTGGGTGAAGCCTATCACAAGGGCAACCCAGCGCCAAGCAACAGAATACCTGCTTTAAAAATAATGGATAAACCTCCCTGCACCCTTCTGCAACATGATGCTGCCTGTGTGGACTTGGGCTGTGGCCAGGCCACAGAGGCCCCCTCAAGACTCTGTGACTGTCTTCCATGGTCTTCCTCCTCTGCCTGTGTGGACCCAGGAACCTCCACTTCCTCTAGGACCTTGTGACATCCTACTGGATGCTCCCTGCTGCCCTTTGATCTGTGCCCTGTTAGCACCTACCTGAAGTTTTCCAATTTTGAGATGTAGTCCTTGTGTAAACCCTGATTTGAGGTTAGACCATTCAAGAACCCTTTGATCTGCTGCCCTGTGAATATCTTCCTGCTAGGTCCCCCCAACAACCCCCCCCCCCCCTACCACCACCACCACACATTGTGCTACCCGCATGTGGACCTGAGTGGATCCTGTGTTGAGGCCAGGTCACACACTGACCCTCTGATGTACTCACAGGGCAGCACCTTCCTGCTATGTACCTGTGCTGCGATGTCCTACCTGCGTGGACCCTTCTGCGTTTCCCCCTCCTGTGACCTAGAAGCTGCCTATATCCTCCTTGCTATATTTTGTTGATGTTTGCCTCTTGGGGAGTCTGAATCCCTGTTCCATGACACTGGTCTCCATTTGTGCTGTATTCTGTTGCTGCCCACAGTCCTTAGCAGAGAAAGCACCAAAGCCTGCCCGAGTGAGGAGTAGGAACGTGGTACATCTCATTTTAAGATGTTGAGTTCTGTGTTTCTCTTAAGTATTTGCCTGAAAGATCTTTCTTAGAATAATGACACCAGAAAAAATCAGTCTGTAGAACTAGATTTTTTTAGCCGTTTTCAACAAGTGGCCTTCGTTTTGTCACTCTTCTATCTTAATGTGAACTTGTCAGCCTTTTTTTAAATTTAGGAGCAAGAACCACAAATTGTCCACTTTTTATTAGCCTGCAAAACCCTCTTCAAATCTAGTTTTTCTTTGTAACTGGCTGCATGACTTCTGGGCTAACTCCTGCCCACCTGCCATTTCCTGGACAAGGGCACATTGGTTTACGGGTCTTGGGCTGACCACACACACCACACAGTGGGATTGTGCAATTATGTAGTGGAACAGCCTAACCAATTGGATTTTAATTAACTGAATTGTTAAGATAGGCCCTCCTGATTCATAGGTGTTAGTAAATCTTAAAGTTGAATTTCAGTCAAACGCTAACTAAACCTACTACCACCCCTATTCTAAGCCTATTCAATCTACCCTGTAATGGAAAGATGCCTGTACTTGCCTATTCTGGGACCACTCTAGTCCAGTCACATGATCCACTACCAACGCAGACTTCAGTTTAGAGAAGGATCAACCGACAGAGGATACCCCATAGAAAGCCAATGGGTGACGCCATTGCCCAAGCTCCACAGCCATTGTCGGCAATCTTGCCTCCTCACTGAAACTGGCCGCTAGACAGATCATGTGACCGGACTGGAGCACACAAAGAACATGTAATATAGACATCTTTCCTTTACAGGATAGTTAGTATAGGGTTTAGAATGGGGGTGGGAGCAAGTTTAGGCTTGGTTAGTATTTGACTGGACTTCCACTTTAAGGAGACTGCAATCAGTTTGTAGTGTCAGTGGAAAGCTTTGGTCCTGAAGTTCCTTCATAGAGTGATGTATTCTACAAAGTATCGAAAAGTCTATCAAGCATTTGGCCTATGTCCTTAGTTATCCCAACTCACAAATGTGATTCAGTAGAAGAGTTCATAAAGTAACTGCACACGTGGTATGCAGGATCTTTCTGTGAGCACGTTGATTGCCCCAACCTTTCAGTTTCACAATGACAATGCCCTGCCCTGCACTGCACTGGTTCCTACTAATTGCCTAACCCTTATGCAATCAATTAGAGGGCGGTACAACTTGGTAATTCACCAGGTCCTATATACACTTTTAAAATATGATTGTAGAATAAATGGACTTTTCCCAATGAAAGCCACAGACGCTGTTAAAGATTAATGTATTCAAGAATAGTTTTCTAGCATCCTTCTTCAATTTTCTTGTCCCTATGATTGAAAATGAACCGTGATTTACTAACAATTAGAACATTGAACAAACTTTCATAAATTAAAAGGAAAAATTATACCCTGTCGTCTGCCAAAATACAAGAACAGTGGCTGCATCTCACTGAAATGGAATCGCTGTTTGGAAAACAATTCTATGCCCACCACCATCATTTTTTTTCACGTAAAAGATGGGGATGTTAGGGCCACCTACTAAGCAAACTGGACAAAATTCATACAGTGTATGGTCAACTTTACTGAAGGTTGAGGTATGTTTGTATACTTTTCAGTACTGTTCCTTTTATAGCACTATCATCATCTCTGTTACACATTGGCCTAGTTATATTGTATGAACTTGTGAAAGGTTCTTCCTAATAGATCCAAAGGTTGTATTTATTGGTGTTTTATGAGTATCAGGCTTTACATATGGTGACTTGAAAGCATGGCATCATTCTTAACTCTACGCAGTTTAGATAAAGGAAAGCTTTGATGGGAACTATTAGTGCTGTCTAAGGTGTCTAAAACAATTATAGGGTTAGTCCACCTAGAAACCCATCTTTCTGGGGCTTTGGCTGATCTTCCCAGCCTCAGTCACCCCATGAATTATCTGTTCCATTGCTGAAAAAAGCATCTCAGCAGCCTATGTGTGTACAAAATAATAATAAATATATACACACTATATTTCCAAAAGTATTGGGCCAGCCCTCCAAATCATTGGATTCAGGTGTATAAATCAAGTACCTAGGCATGCAGACAACTTCTACAAATATTTGTGAAAGAATGTGTTGCTCACAGGAGCTCAGTGAATTCAAGTGTGGTACCGTGATAGGTTGCCACCCGTGCTATAAGTCCATCTGTGAAATTTCCTTGCCACTATATATTGCACGGTCAACTGTTAATGGGATTATAACAAAGTGGAAGCAACTAGAAACAACAGCAACTCAGCCACGAAGTGGTAAGCCACATAGAATGACAAAGTGGGGTCAGCACATGCTGAAGCGACCAGAGCGCAGAAGTCGCCAACTGTCTGCAGAGTCAATAGCTAAAGACCTCCAAACTTCGTGTGGCCTTCAGATTAGCACAACAACAGTGCGTAGAGAGCTTCATGGAATGGGTTTCCATGGGTGAGCAGCTGCATCCAAGCCTTACATCACCAAGTGCAAAGAAAAGCGTCAAATGCCGTGGTGTAAAGCACGCCGCTACTGGACTCGAGCAGTGGAGACGTGTTCTCTGGAGTGACCAATCGCGCTTCTCTGTCTGGCAATCCAATGTGTCTGGGTTTGGGTTGACAGGAGAATGGTGCTTGCCTGACTACATTGTGCCAAGTGTAAAGTTTGGTGGAGGGGGTTGGTGTGAGGTTGCTTTTCAGGGGTTGGGCTTGGCCTCTTAGTTCTAATGAAGGGAACACTTAAGGCGTCAGCATACCAAGACATTTTGGACAATTTCACGCTCCCAACTTTGTGGAAACAGTTTGGGGATGGCCCCTTCCTGTTCCAACATGACTGCACACCAGTGCACAAAGGAAGGTCCATAAAGACATGGAGGAGCCAGTTTGGGGTAGAGGAACTTGACTGCCCCGCACAGAGTCCTGACCTCAACCCTATAGAACACCTTTTGGAAGACTTGCAATAGAGACTATGAGCCAGGCCTCCTTCCCCGACATCAGTGCCTGACCTACCTCACAAATGTGCTCCTGGAAGAATGGTCAAACCTTCCCATAAACACCCTCCTAAACCTTGTGGACGGCCTTCCCAGAAGAGTTGAAGCTGTTATAGCTGCAAAGGGCGGGGCCAACTCAATATTGAACCCTACGGACTAAGACTGGGATGCCATTAAAGTTCACGTGTGTAAAGGCAGGAGGCCCAATACGTTTTTGTGTGTGTGCGTGTGTGCGTGCGTGCGTGCGTGCGTGCGTGTGTGTGTGTCAGTCAAAATATGGAAAAACCCGAACCCCTTGTTTTGTATTTATTTCCCAATTGGGAGACATCCCCCTTTCTGTTTGCCATGTCACCAGGACAGGAAGTGAAGAGAAAGTGATGCAGCAGGGACACAGACAGCAAAAAGAAAGCTTCGAAATAAAGTAGAGCGGAGAAAAGCAAAATGTCTAGGCAGGCATGTGCTGCTGTTTGTGTCCCTTTTTGGTGCAATGTTCTCTTGCAGTGGAAGGAAGCAATGGCTTCACTCTAGGTATTGTACTTAGAAAATATTTATCCAGTTTCTCCCTTTTTGTAATGACATTTTCTTTCAATAAGCTGAAAGCACACTGTCAGCAACGACATACTAAACAAGGCGGGGGAGTATATATTAAGGAACAGAAGACATGGCACTTTTATAAAAAGTTTGTCCTGTGGTATCCTGTTACTGTTCCATGTTTGGAGTGGTTATAAGTTGCCATGACACATTTTTTGCATATGAAAATTCCCTTATCTCAGTGTTCTGTTCAAATAAATGGCGTACTTGTCTCATTGGCAACAGCAGTGAGGTCATCCTATTTAATAGGTTGTACAGAAGGCTTCTAGGTTAAGCCAATCAAAAGTAACAGTTAGGGCTCGTTCACACCATTTATTAAAATTCAACAAAATGACGTGATAATGCCAGTGTGATGCAATGTAATGCCTCGCAACACACTATGCAGCATAAAAATTAGGCATTTACCTTCTCTTTTTCAGTGCAGCACAGTGGTATGGACTGATCCCTGGGCAGCACAGTGGCTCTGGGCAGCACAGTGGCTAAATGGTTAGCACTTCCACCTAGCAGTACTCGGGTTGTTGGTTCAAATCCCAACCACGGCATCACCTGCCTGGAGTTTGCATGTTCTCCCTGTGCCTGCGTGGGTTTCCTCCGGGTACTCCGTTTTCCTCCCACACTCCAAAGACATGCTGGTAGGTGAATTGGATCCTGTCTAAATTGTCCCTAGTATGTGTATGTATGAATGTGAGTTAGGGACCTTAGATTGTACACCCCTTGAGGGTTAGGGACTGATGTGAATGTACAATATATATGTAAAGCGTTGCGTAAATTGACGGAGCTATATAAGTACCTGAAATAAATAAATAACTCGTAGGACTAAAGGAAAATTGCCTGGTCGATTTACTAAAGTCAAATAGACTTTGCAAGTGCACTTGCTCCAGAGTTTAGTAAATGAGGGAAAGCTCTGCTGACTTCCATCATCCAATCATGTGAAAGCAAAAGTGTTGTGGTTATTTTGGGTGGGGGTTTTTTTTGTTTGTTTTTAATTTTCCTTGCATTAGATTTGGTTTTTGTAAAGTGAAGCTTCATCTCCTTTATTAAACTCTGGGGCAACTGCACATGTGTAGTGAAATTGCACTTGCAAAGTGCACAGTCTGTTTGACTTTAGTTAATACATCTCTGTGTTAGGACTGCATTGGACAAGGCTGTGGTGTGAATGGGCCCTTTTACGTTTTGCTGGACATACGCAAATGAAAGTGGTTCTAAAGTCTAAATGTTTTTTACTTTGACGCACTCACTGCGTTAAGGTAAAAAATGCCCGACTACATATCCTACCCACCATCATCTCCAAACCCCTTCCTGATTCCATCTCACAGCTCCAGTGCTGTCCTGGCTCCAGCACCACTCCTCTCACCTTTTGGTGTCACAGCCTATTAATGTCTTTGGCATGACTTGGAACTGTAGCATGGCTATGTGGTGGCAGCTCTTGCCATAAAAAGCAAGTATGAATGCCCTACTTGCACGTTACGGTAGACTTGTATCCAGGGATTTCCATCCCCCAGTGCTGACATCTTCGCAACCTCATCTTTGTTCTGCTGCTGCCATCTTCTCTGCTGATACTTCTAGCCCAGTGTCTTCTCATATGGTGGCCACTGATGTAACATCTGCACATACTGTACATGCTAGAATTACATCATGCTGGCTCCCGGCTCCATGTGTAAGTTGCTGAAAGTGGTTTGGGAGTCTACACTGTACTGCGCATGTGACGTAGGTGTAAACAAAGAAAAAATTTACCAAGAAAGAGACGAAAATTATTTTTGTTTGCCAGAAGAGACACACATGGAATTGACCACACATTTTGTTAAGCTGGCCAATCAAAATCTTCGTGTCTACATAGCTTTAAGGCAGTATGTTACTCTCTAATGGTAGGTGCATGGATCCATTCAACTGAAACCATTGATTAATATGTAACTTTATCCTAACCAGAATATCTGTACAGTCGGATAATAAACATTTCTTAGATAGTAAAAGTGATTTTGCAATACAGGATGTCCTCCGTGATTCTCACACAGGTTTTCAGGGTTATAAGTATGTAGTGCTACACTCTATGAGAGCCACTGCTTTGGGTTCCCCTTTACTTCCTGCACAGCCAGGCAACATGCTTTTTCCAGATACAAAAAAACAGTCCATGGGCTTGTTTTTTACGGTCTGTTAGGGAATTTAACTTGGATAGGGTAAGAGGGGTTTTGGGATGCCCAACTCGTTCAAAAGAATAACAAATTGAGGACAATTTCCTTTTCTAGACTACCGCAAAAACGACAGATATTTGACCGTGTTCCAGCCAGAACCATGACAGTCTTTAGCAAAATGACAGCTTGCAAGAGCTCTGAGTCACCTTGAGTGGACTTTTAGCAAAGTCCCAAATCGTAGGAGTCCCCTAAGTGAACAAAATACCAGCCCACCTAGCTAATCCCAGGACAAGGAATTGGGTAATCTATAAACTGTCCCCCTGAAGACTTGCCAAGAACTTCTGCATCTAGCAGACTTCTCCCTTATAGACACTGGGGGTGTAGAGGTACTCATACTTTCCTTTCAAGCTTTTGTAGCTGGGATGGTTCCTCTCCAAGCTTTGCATAGAGCCTCTCCTCTCTGGTTTTTGTAAAGGTCTGTAAAAAAAGAACCTTCTTTCTTTTCCATTGACCCCCAATGTAAAGGGGCATCTCTCCCATCTACAAACACCTCGCCTATTGACAATCTATGTATGTGGGAAATCTTCCATTGAGCACCAACATAAGTGGGCACCTCTCTTGTTGGCCACCAATGTAAGGGGCACCTCTCCCATTGACCACCAATGTAAGGTGGACCTATCCCATTGATAACCAATGTAAGAAGGTACTTTTCCCATTTAGCACCAATGTAAGTGGGCACCTATCCCATTGACCACAAATATGAGGGGGGCACCTCTCCCATTGACCACCAGTATAAGAGGGATCTCTCTCAATGGCCATCACTATAAGGTACAATCTCTCCCATTGACCACCAATGTATGGAGACACTTCTTCTATTGACAATTAATACAAGGAGGCACGTTTCCCATTGAGCACCAGTGTAAGTGGGCACCTCTCCTAATGACCACCAATGTAAACATTTAAAAAAAACGATCCACTCTGATTATCAAATACTCTTGGTACACAGCATAAAAATTACTGATCACATAAGCTTTAGATATAATTTAGAATAGGTTCCCTGAGACCTGAAAATGATTTCAAGGATTCCCTCAGAGATTAAGAACAGCTGGTATCAAATTTTGGTTTGTGTAAGCTACCAGAGGAATCCATACTAACAAGATGTGATGACCACTAAGCCACCAGAGGAATTTCGTATTGCTAATGGAGTGATGAGAATCTCAAATACTCATGTGTATGGAATGGGTTACTGTAAAATTTGACCTTCTAAATTTTTGGTTTTCCACTATTATGCATGACCACTGTCCATGGTGTGTATTCAAAGCCCTGTGAACCACAACGCCAACTTACAGTATATCAATGGTCACAAAAAGAACAGTTCATATTTATCTTAAAATGTTGGATGTTACCTGTTGTGGTTGTTGCTTGTGAATTTTTTAGTTCTCTTAGAAGCTATTTGGAGAATACCTGGTCCTTCAAAAAAATAATGTAGACTCCATCTGTGTTTGGTGTCCAGATGTTCAGAACAAAGACCTGTTTTCCTGCTGACAATTCTCAATATGAGTTGCGTCCAGGAGAGCATTTCCTTCTTTTATCTTTCTATCCGATCACACAGCTTGCCTCATAATTGAAAAATGATGGTGCCCGACTGTGAAAACTGCTGACACAAGGGCAGCATGGGCACGCAAAAGGCTTCCCAGCTTCAGGTGTCTTGATTTGCAACATTATTATCGACTGCTGAATCTTGCTGATGTATAGGTTTTTGCTAACCTGCCTTTTTAAATGCAGAGGGTAATGAGCTTAATTGGGGCAGAAGTGTGTGTGTGTGTGTGTGTGTGTGTGTGTGTGTGTGTGTACATTCATTGGAAGATGATGTTCTACTCTAGATGCTAGATATCCAATTGGATATTTTGGCTTGATAATCATGGCATATCCAGGAAAAAAAAAAAAAAAGAATACAAATAATCGTCTTAGAATTTTTTTTTGAAAGTTCCAGATGGTGGTCATGTGGAAGACATCCAAAAAAAAGAGACACCCTTGAAATGCATTACCTTGCCTTCTGGTCCCCCCCATCCGTGGCAGAACATGTATGCCCTCTCTGTAGAGGTGCACACAGGAGACTGTGGATGCCACTATCATTGTGATTGTAGGAGTGGGTCTCCCAATATCTTCTCAGCCCCACCACTGGCCAAATTGTGTGAGCTAATGCTGGACTGTTCATCTCCTGGCCTAATGTAGTTTGTCCTATGTGGGAAATTAGTTGCTGCCTTGTTTTTACTTAATAAAAGATATAAATGCCATTGAACCTGTGCACTCTTCATCTGTTTTGCTCCCAGTCTACACTGTATAAGCTGAAGTAGGTGATTCAAGTTTATAGGGGTCTATGGATACATATATATACCATCACCAGAGAGGTTTCAATGAGATGGCATACAAATGAATTATGTTTTATTCATTGAGTAAGATTAATTGTTTTTGCTCGATGTGCTGTTTCATTGGGCCAAGTTGTATAACTTTTTTTTTTTTATATAACATGATGGAAAAGATTAACCTCTTTTTTTAAATACTGGTCATTGTAATTAGATAATTGGTCCAACTGGGCTTGAAGAGCAATTCCAGGTGATAGATGGCATCAACATAAAACTTCCCAGAATCTCCCAAAATGCCTCACCGAGCATATGACATCATGGACCATAGAAGTGGAAGAAAAGCACCATCATGCATGCCATGGCTGGATCAAGTGGCAAGGAGATACACTACGTGGTTTAGTTCATCTTAACCAAGTTCTTCTTATTTAGTCACAGAATGTGAAGCGCTTTTCTTCCTCTTATATGGTCCATGGCCACATATGCTGTAAGAGGTGTTTTAGGAGACTCCAGGAAGTTTTCTGCTGATGCCATCTACCACTACCTCTGAGATGACCTGTGAGGTCCAAATGCTTGATCAACCTCAGTATCTTAGGGATCATACTGTTTGGTAAGAGGCTTTGTTTGGTCACTGTGGTGGATTGGATATTAAAGTGAACACTGGCGTAGACTTTTTTCATTACTATATTTATTGACTGGACTTTTTTTTTATCACTGCAGTTACATTTTAGCAATTGATGGGGCATGGATTCTATTAAACTGGGTGTTTTCGCCCTAAATCTTGTGTAATGTACCGTCTCCCTTTTGCCTCCTGTATGACCAAGGACATTCAAACTTCCATGGCAGAGGCACCAAGAAACCTGCAGTGAGTTTGTCTGGGAATAACTTGCCTGCATTACAAGCAGGGGTTCCTTGGATCACCAGGGTGGACTAGTACACTACAACTATTCTTAGATAAATACCAAGCAGATTGGTTGTGCTCCCAGTATGCATTTCAATGTTTATATTCAGTTTTAAATGGAGTGTACCTTTTGAGTTCTTGTCCAGGGTCTGTGCCAACTATCGGCTTCAGGTAATAATGGAGAGATACTATTTTTATGTTTTTGGTTTTTTTTTTTTTTCTACAGAGTTTAAAGTTTGTCTTTGAAAGCGATTATTTGGTGCATGCCCCTTGTCTTTGTTGTTTTATGGTTGGTCTAAAAGACTTTCAGCATTGCCTCTGTATAATTACCCCTTCATCCAACTTGTGTTACAAGTTAGGTGGGGGATGATTTGTTGCAGGGCTATTTATGTAGCATTCTATGCAATCCGCTGCTTTCCTAGGAAGATGGCAAACACCTTGAAAAAAAACCTTGTCTGCAGCTACGGACAGTATAGTCTACGTTCAGTTTAACAAAGCATGAGCTTGTCAAGTTGCTAAATACCCGTTTTATATACTGTTCCATTCTACACAGTAGATTTATTGTACTTTGAAAAAAAATGGCATTAAAGTTTATATAAACACTAACAATTAAGTCTTTATTCTTTAGCTTTTGCTGTGTTAAAGCAATGAGGCATTTAGTAATATCTGTCTGAGAAGTGCTAAAAAAAAATAGCTGATTATGGAAGATAATTCAAAGTCCTGTGCAAACTTTGTGTTCTCTTAAGGAGTCAAGTCAGCCCTCAGTTTTTATCTTGGACTACAAAACAGTTCTCCTCTATGCTATGGAAATGAGGAGGGTTTTTGTAGGTTAACAATGGACAGCTGGGCAGGGCTTACACTAATTCTTGCAATTTCAGTCTAGAAAAGGCACTACCGAAAATTAGGAGCCAAATGCATTTCTGGAAGACCAATGGGAATTTTTCTGGAAGAAACTGGCCAGAGTAAGTTAGTGTGCCAATGTAGGGGTTGCCCCCCAAAATTCTTTAAGCTATAGGGTTATTATTGCAACATCCTACATTTTATTTAACCGCTTTCCCCAGGGGTGCGCTAAATCGTGTGTGTGTGTGTGTGTGTGTGTGTGTGTGTGTGTGTGTACTGCTATTCACAGCCTTGGCTGTCAATCACTGGGTCCCAGCCGGCGATTGCTTGCCACCACCCGGTGATCGAGGAGCATTACTGACGGAGGGAGAGAACTGTATGTAAACAATACAGATCTCTCCCCTGTCCGCTCCTGCACACTGCTATGCATAGCTTTGCATAGCAGAGCCATGCAAAGCAGTGTACTTACAGTGAAGCACAGACACACAGTTAACCCTTTGATCACCCCAGATGTTAACCCCTTCCTGCCCAGTGCGATTAGTACAGTATCAGTGCTTTTTACTGACACTGATCACTGTATTGGTGTCACTGGGGATGTCAGTTCCTCCCAGTGTCAGAATGCCCGCCGCAGTCCCGCTGTAAGTTGCTGATCACCGCCATTACTAGTAAAAGCAAAAAATAAAATAAAAATCCCAATATATATACTGCCATTTGTAAACGCTATAACTTTCACATAAACCAATTAATTTACATGTATTGGGATTTTTTTTTTTTAGCAAAGACATGGAGCAGAATACATTTTGACCTACATTTATGATGAAATTTAGATTTTTTTTTTTTTTAACTGGTTATGTTTAATAGCAAAAAGTCAAAAATATATATTTTTTTTTTCTCAAGTGTCGGCCCTTTTTTTTTTTTTTTTTTTTTTTTTTTTTTTTATAGTGCAAAAAATAAAAAACGTACAGGCGATCAAATACCAGTGAAAGAAAGCTCTATTCGTGGGGAAAAAAAGGACATAAATTTCATTTTGAGTGCAGCGTTGCATTACTGCCAGGGGCGGACTGACCATTTAGCCACTCGGCCACTGCCCGAGGGCCCTGGGTCAATAGGGGGCCCCCTGAGATGACCTTGGTACCTTTTCATAGGCTTTTTTGGGTTTGGTTTGAGTATGGGTGAGGACACGGGCCCCATGATTTCCTATTGCCCGGGGGCCCCATGAGTTGTCAGTCCACCCCTGATTACCGCACAAGTGTCAGTTAAAGTAACGCAGCGCCGTAACGCAAAAAATGGCCTGGTCAGGAAGGGGGGTAAATCCTCTGGAGGGCCAGTGCTTAACAAACATAATGACTGTTTGTTTATAGCTTCAGTCATAGGATTGCTGGAGAAGTTTGCATTTTATTATGCTCAATGTTTACTCACTATTGTACTATGACAATGTCTCTGGATACATGATACAATGGGATTAAGTGAGGCTTTTGTGAGTTTTTACACTTGCTTCTGATTCTTATGGATATAATAGGAGAATGGCATGTTCTGTTCTTCTTTAAGGCTGGGTTCACACTTCAGCGGTGTGGTCTATCACATCAACCGCATTCCTGTGCAAATCACATGCAAACTGTGTGCGGTGCGATTGGAGCCATACATTTTGTATGACTCAAATCATACCGCATCCGCACCAAAAAGGTGCAGGACCCTTTTTTTGCTCCGCACTAGAATCGGATCATGTGGGTATTCACCCCTATGCGATCTGATTCTGCACATTGCATTTCTGGGGGTTGTTAACTTAACATACACACCCGCAGCGGTTCTCATGAACGGGGTGCAATTGTGATGCGGTGCGGAATTCACACAGAAAACGCAGCGAATTCCGCACCACATCAGTGTGAACTAGGGCTTAAAGTTAAGGTATCTTGAAAATAAAAGTTAACCTTTCACATAAACATGATAGAGTTTGTCATTTCGTATCAGCTTAGTTAATCTTCAGCTTATTTGATCAATAAGAACAGGTTGGGTCACTGAGAAAGCAGGCACTTTGTACACGATGCGTTGCCGGTGTCCACAGCAAAAATAAAGGGATTGTGGCACCCCTGTTAGTTTCATAGTTAGGTTGAAAAAAAGAGAAAAGTCCAATCTAATTCAACCAATAGAGAGAAAACAAAGAAAAAGAGAGAACCTCTATATACACTATCCTATGTTCACAGTTGATCCAGAGAAAGGCAAAAAACCCCAGTAAAACATGATCCAATTTGCTCCATATATTCCTTCCTGATCCCTCAGGAGGCAATCCAATATTCCCTGGATCAACTACCCCTGCAGTTAATACCTATGTAGTGTGTGTGTGTGTGTGTGTGTGTTTATTTATATATATATATATATATATATATATATATATATATATATATATATATATATATATATATATATATATATATATATATATATATATATATATAGCATTTATCAGCTCTTTGTTTAATGAAAATTTAAAAACTCTACTGAGCTGGCCAGAATTAGTTCTTGAGACAGTTTCTTCCACATTATCACAACTCTTACTGCAAAGAACCCTTTCCATATCTGGAGGTTAAATCTTTTTTTCTCCAGACCTAAAGAGTGCTCCTTTTTGTCCCCTCTATAATGATCTTAAAGTAAATAACTCAACACCAAGTTCTTTCAATGGACCACTTATGTAATAATACATATATAATACATTCTGTTCAGCTATACTTTCCTCATAGCTGAGCTCCTCCTGGCTTCTTATCACTTTGGTTGCCCTTCTCTGCTTTTTACAGTTTTCATTTAATTGTTACTTGCCTTAATATGGCGCCTTAATTTAAAGTGTGGCCAAAGCTCTTATGGCTGTACTTCTGTGGATCACTGGTGTAGTTCGTTCTGCACTACTGTGACCCATTTTCAGCCGACATCAGGCTTTCACTGTCACTCAGCCGGTCCAGACTCAAGAAATCTCTTGATTTTAAGTCGGGATCCTCCCAGATGCCTGGACCTTCAGCTGTTCCAGCCTCTCAGTGAACCGCTAAAAGCTTGAGCCAGCCGTTTCCACAGCCCAGTGCTCCAGTCTCCAGCTCGCTGAAGACTGAGTATTCAGTGGTCTTTGATCGCTCAGTTCTCAGTCTCAGAAGCAGCCGGGGACAGATGCAGCATTGGACCAAAGCTGCATCCACCTAGGTGAGTATACTTTTTTTTTTTTTTTTTGCAACCCCATACTTCTTTTAAAATTGCTAACAAACTGTGTTAGTGCAGCCCCATGTGCTGCTATAACAAGCTCCAATCTTCTAGGAAGACTTTCCAGCAGATTGTGAAGTGTGTCTGTGAGAACTGGTCACTGGTCAGCCAAAAGAGCATTTGTGAGGTCAGGTACTGATGTTGGATGAGAAGACATGACATGAGAAGGATGACAAGACATGACAGGACATGACTTGCCATGACATGACATGACTTGTGTTCCAATTCATCCCAAAATTGTTGAGTAGAGTTGAGCTCAGGGCTCTGTGCAGGCCATGGCCACAGATGATTAGCCTAGTACGGGTTAGGTACTAACAACAACTTACAAAGCCATCTGCAACTCTGCCCCCAGCTGCATCACTAACCTGGTCTCAAAATATCTAACAAACCGCTCTCTTCGATCCTCCCAAGACTCCTGTGGAATTTCCTACCCCAATCTGTCCGACTATCTCCTAATCTATCTACCTTTAGACGATCCCTGAAAACCGTTCTATTTAAAGAAGCCTATCCTGCTTCTACCTAGTAAACTGCCTTTTATTTCCTCCATCAGCTCATTCCCCCCCCCCCCCCCCACAGCTATTACCTTTTGTATCACTCAACCCTTCCTCCTAGATTGTAAACTCTTAACGAGCCGGGCCCTCTGTTTCCTCTTGTACCAAATTGTATTGTAACTGTTATGTCTACCTTCATTTTGTAAAGTGCAGCGCAAACTGTTGGCGCTATATAAATCCTGTAATAATAATAATACAGGTGCCAGCTTCCCAGTGGGAAGGATCCGAACATTCCTAAACTCTTCCCAACTCCTGGCCGTAGGAGTCCTACACTTTCCCCACATGCATGTTGTGGTATAGCAGCTATTGTCATTGTATTTTCCATAAAAGATTGCATCTTTTTTTATAATTTACTTTTATTAATTTTTAAAGAAAGTACAAGTAAAATTGCATAGATTTGTGGAAGAACAATCGGCATGGATGTCACTCCACTTCCTCAAACTCAATCTTTCCCAAACTGAACTCTTAGTGTTCCTTCCAGCCCCCCCCCCCCCCCCCCCCTGACTTCTCAAAATCAACAACACAATCATCAGTCCCTCCCCTCATGCCCGGGTACTCGGTGTAATCCTAGACTCCCATCTATCCTTTCAGCTCCAAATCCAATCACTGTCCAAATCTTGTAGACTTCACCTCCACAACATCTCCAAGATACGCCCGTTCCTAACCTCGGTAACCACTAAGCAACTTATTCACTCCCTTATTATATCTCGCCTTGATTTTTGCAACTCCCTCCTCAATGGCTGACCTCATCGCAGGCCATTCTTCTCTTCAGTCTATCATGAATGCTACTGCCAGACTCATCCACCTTACTAACCGTTCTGTATCAGCCACTCCTCTCTGTCCATCCCTCCACTGGCTTCCCATTGCCCAACGGATAAAATTCAAAACACTAACAATAACGTATAAAGCCATTTATAACTCTGCCCCAAATCACCGATCTTGTCTCCAAATATCACCCAAACCGTACTCTCCGCTCCTCCCACTACCTCCTGCTCTCTAGCTCCCTTGTCTCCTCCTCCAATGCTCGTCTCCAGGACTTCTCCAGAGCTTCCCCCATCCTCTGGAACTCTCTACCCAAATTTATCAGACTATCGCCCACTCTGCCCACTTTTAGGCGATCTCTGAAAACCTATCTCTTCAGGGAAGCCTATCCTGCCCTCAGCTAATAATGCAATCTTCTACCCTTCCTACCAGTCCATCCCCCACAGTTACCTTTTGTACCACTAGCCCCTCCCTCTTAGATTATAAGCTCCAAGGAGCAGGGCCCTCCTATCCCTCTTGTATTGAACTGTATTGTTGCTGTATTGTCTCCCTTTATATTGTAAAGCACTGAGCAAACTGTTAGCGCTATATAAATCCTGTATTATAATAATAACAATGAAAGAACAAAGAAACCGGCTCATCAATTGAGTTGCATATAGGTATATACAATGTCAGTACATTACAGCAAATTAACCATCATTTTTGGACAGTTGAACAGACAAATCGGCAACAGAAAGGTCCCATGGTTCCCAAACTGCTTCAAAGATGGTGACAGAATTGGAATGTAAGGCAGTGAGCTTGTATGGTTCTTTATTGCAGAAGGTTGTGTGTTTCTTCAACATGGCCATGAAAGATCTTTCTAAACTCTAATATAATATGTGATCTCCATACATCATGTGCTACAAAATAATTTAATGGCAGCTTTTGCAACTTAAAATTAGGATCTCAAGCTCACTGAGATAATTTGTGTTTTCAGCCTTCTCTGGGCCTGGTCATCTAACGACGTGACGTAAATCTTGAAGTGATGGTTGTTTTGGCTGGCATTTCCCACTTCAAAGTCAGCATCACCCCAGACGTCTCCCTTCAGGGCACTTGTTGTTTATGGCACGCTGGCATTGTGACCGCACACTTAGCCTGCAATTAGCTGAGTCCCAAAATAGAGAAGGGATACTGTGCTCAAGGATGGGTGTGCCTGGAAAACCATCCTTTCTCCGGAGCGCATTGTAAGAACGTCTGAAGGCCCAGAAATGGCTGAGAGAGAGACAGGGAGGAATCTATAGTAGTTTAGGAAAACAATAGACTAGAAAGAAAAAGGGTTTTCAGGTGAATGGGTTACAAAGAATCGGGTTCCATGCACCTAGTTAGGTGCACTTGTGCAGGGGTGGACTGACAACTCATGGGGCCCCCGGGCAATAGGGAATCATGGGGCCCCTGTGTCCTTGCCCAAACTCAAAAAAGCCTATGAAAAAGGTACCAGGGGCATTTCATGGGGGCCCCCTACTGACCCTAGGCCCTCGGGCAGTGCCCGAGTTTCCAAATGGTCAGTCCGCCCCTGCACTTGTGCACTTAATAACTTTTAATTTCAGTTCTCCAAAGGGACATGTCCAAGAGGTAGAAAGACTTCAATACTTGTTTATACAAAGGAGTAAAGAAAAAACACACACATCTAGAGACCTCACAGCCTCTGGTTAGGTGGTCCACATACAAAACACGACTACCTTCCAATGGGTACCCAGTATTTCACAACCCCTTTAGACCTAGTTCACATTAGCATTGAAATCAGACGTTTGAGGGGCATTTTCTACACTCCTCAACCTCTGCAAATGATACAATGGACAGCACACAGTGCTGTTCACATTATCAAAACAATAAACGTTAGCATCGCGTTGTTTCAAAATTTTAAGTCTCATGTCAAGTCTGGAGGAAGAGAGAGAGAGAATAAACAGGTGGCGCACACACCTAGTGCATTATCCAAGGTTTATTGAAAGGAGTGAAAAATAAAGACATACTCACAGACGAAGCATGTATCTAAAAAGCATTTGAATAATGACGATGGCCACAACGGCAAGCAAGGTGTTCCAACTGTCAGTGCGGTCAAATGGCTGACGCGTTTCGGGGACGAATCCCTTTCCTCAGAGCTACTGACCAGCCTCTGGTGCAGATGTGTAGTGGATGGATGACGGGAGCCTTGCTGGTAATACGATATCAAGTCTGGAGGAGTTTGAAGCCTTTCAACGCCTCCAAGTCTATTGATACGCTCTGCAAACACGCTGGCAGGCGTTTGCAGTGTGGTTGCAGCACTTTGCTAACAGTTTATTATAGGCGTTTCTGGTGCGGTTTTAACGCCTGTGAAACGCTTATAAAACACTTCAAAATCTTTCATGAAGCATTTTTAATGATTGTAAAACACCAGTGTAATGTTCATACTAAAACGTATTAATGCCAATACTAACACTATAGGAGCATTTCTTAAGAGTTCAAAATGTAGTCAAGTGTGAACAAGCCCTTAATGATTCACAAAACAGCAACTGATTTTTGGGAGTCTAAACCATTCCTATAAACAACAAATGAACCCGAAGGGATTGAGTGGCGCTGTTAATAGACATTAATAAGTGACTAATTAATGAAAGTCCATAAATTCATTCCAGCGTGATAATCTTCTATTTGTTTACCAAAACCGGAATCGCCGCGTGTTCAAGAAAAAGCGTTCCCCTTTCGGGTGGACACTCACCAAATTTCCATGCCTCCCACTCTCATGGTCGGCTTATATTGCTTTAAGAAACTCAAAATGAAAAGGAAGTTTGCCAATATCAGTAAATCCACAATCCTCCTTGTTCCTCTTTTGCAGAAAATCGCTCAGTTTCAGATTCCTTTCTCACCCCTATTTTCTGATTTGAGGGACCTGCTTTCATCACCACCCATCTCAGTGCCCATGCCCGGCTCTTGAAGTCCCGAGTCCCGTGTTGAGGTGGAGGGCGCCGCTCTCATTCCTATCCCCTCTTCATCAGGTCTCTAGATAAATCAGATTTTTAACATCTTCCCGCTCGGCCTATAGCAGATTGACGCTGGGTGGGACACTCCTCATTGTGACTGGGCGTCATATGATGTCCTGTCAAAACGAGCCGCTTACGTGGCTGCAGGGCTGTGCAGCGGCGCGATCTGTCACTGGCTGCATCCACGGGACACGGCCAATGACATATCCCTACACCGGCCCATTGCCAGTGTCATGTGACCGCTGTGACCAATCACAGCAGATCACGTCAATTGTATAGAATGGATGGCTTCCTGTCATGCCATCCATGCTATACAATTTTATGTTGTTAGCTGTGACTGGTCAAGGCAGTCACATGATACAGTCATGGCCAATCACAGCCCATCTGTATCATGTGATCAGCTTTGCCCAATTACTTCTAATCACAACAACAGACTGAATTGATCAGTTTCATTCAGTAACAATGATTTCAAATATCAATGAAATACATTGGTATTAGCAATCATAATGTTTCAAAAAAAATCCTGATCACTTGCCCAGAGTAGTTCAATGTTACTATGGTAACGTTGTATTGCTTTGGTCACCGTGTGCTGAAAAATAAAATAGTAAAAAAAAGAAAAAATGTAATAAATAATAGAAACATTTGAAAAAAACAGATTTTAATATTATTATTATTATTTTCATCAAAGAAATGTAGCAGAATACATTGCGTTTTTTTTTTTTTTTTTTTTTTTAATCAAACGTTTCAGGTGTTTTTTTTATTTAGCAAAAAATAAAAAACTCGGTGATTAAATACCACCAAAAGAAAGCTCTATTTGTGTTGAAAAAATGATAATTTCATATGGGTACAGTGTTGCATGACCGCGCTGTTGTCATTAAAAGTGCGACCACACTGAAAGCTGAAAATTGGCCGAGGCAGGAAGGGGGTATAAGTGCCCGGTATTGAAGTGGTTAAATGGACTTGAATGTAGATTTTTTTATATGTACAATATATGTGGATTGAAGTCAGCAGCAGTTAAAGCGGAATTAAACTCAGTTTATATATATATATATACAGGGCTTTTTTTCTCAGAGGAAAGGTGGTGGAACTCCCCCACCCAAACCTGGCCACGCCCCCATCAAACCCTAGGACCACCCCTTTAGAGAACAGGAATGCAAGTAAAATTTGGGAGGGGCTATAAAAGTAAATGTATGGAATTAACACCGCCCCCCCCCCCACATTAGTAAGAATAGCGAGTAACACTGCCCCCCCCCACATTAGCAAGAAAAGCGAGAAAAATTGTATCGCCGCTCCTTACCTGATGCTGACGATCCGCGCTATGGTAGGATCGACGAGCAGAGGGCGTGATGACGTCAGCGCGCACCGCCGGGTGTACTAAGATACACCTTTCCTATGGGGGTGGCCGCGCGCCCCCGATGTTTACACGCTGGCGGTAGAGGGGGGGGGGTGAAGCGTGCATGTCCCCGCTCACCGGCTGTGAGCAGCGGCAGTGACAGGTGCCGGGCACGCGCAAGCATGACATAAACAAGCCGCGTCCGGCACCTGTCACTTTCGCTGCTCTGCATAGCTTGTCAGCTCTGCAGAGGCAGTCGGTGAGCGGGGACAAGAAGAAAAAGGTGGCGGAACGCAGTACCGCCGCGTTCCGGCAGAAAGAAAGCCCTGTATATATATATATATATCTTCTTTTATTGGGCAACCAGGAGGTTTATGACATAATGTAGTAGTATGCACCATATATTAGCACATTATGGCTGTCTTGCCTGTCAACAAAGCCCTCCAGCGCTGCTCTGTCCGCTCCCACTCCCACTGTTCCCAGGTGCTTTCGTGTTCTCCCGCTTCTTCCTTCTGGGTTTGCTGAGTGCTCAGTTCGGCCGCTTGAGTGGCAGGGCCGCAATCACATCACTCCCATGCACATGCAAGAGAGTCATTTCATCATGGCTCAGAGCGATGCTGCAAATATACTCTGAGCTGTGCATACAGTGGCTCAGCGTACATTACTGCTGACAGGCAGCAAGAAGCATTTATGTCAGAGACCACTAAATTCTCTTCTGTCATAAAAATGAAAGCTTAAAGCGGAGCTCCACCCAAAAGGGGAAGTTCCGCTTTAAGCCTTTGTTCCCCACTCCCCATTAAGGATTGGCACCTTTGGGGAGCGGGACCCGAATTTGACAGGTACCTGCTCCCACTTCTGCTGCGATCACCTAGGTGATCGGAAGCGGAAGTTGTCCCCCCGTAGTCTTCTACGGGGCCATTCACAAAGCGCAGCACTTCTCGCACATGCGCAGTGAGAACCTGGCTGTGAAGCCGCAAGCTGTCACAGCCGGGTGCCCACACTGAAGATGCCGGCGCCGGGGAGAGATAACGGCCAGTGAAACCAGCTGTGATAAGGACACCGCTGAACTGAGGGACAGTTAAGTGTCTGTATTTAAAAGTCAGCAGCTACAGGTTTTTGTAGCTGCTGACTTTTATTTATTTATTTTTTTTTCAGGTGGAACGCCGCTTTAATTTCACTTTTAATAGTAGTTAAAAAGAAGTAGGGCTAAAGCTAATTTTGTCCTAATTCTCCTGTAGATCACAGGAATACACTTAGTTCTGCACTCATGTGACCCAAACTCAGCTGACGTCACTGAGCTGGTCCTGGTTCTGAAGAAATTTTGACTTTAAAGTTGGGATCCACCCAGATTCCTGACCGGCAGCTGGGTCAATCTCTCAGCGCATAATCAAGAGCCTGAGCCAGCCAGTGCTGCACCCTCCACAGCCCGGCGCTCCAGTGAGAGCTGGAGGGGCAGAGCAGAGAGCCGGTGACTGACAGTCACCGGCTCTTTACTCACTGAAGACCAAGAACTGAGCGAGCAGTGGTCTTTGATCACTTGGTTCTCGGGCTTAGAGGCAGCAAGTGACAGATGCAACATCAGACCAATGCTGCACCCACCTTTTTAAGTCCCATACTTTTTTTGAATGTTATTGCCACTCATGCTGGCATATTCTGCTGCCGACTCTTATCCTACGTTCGATCCACACAGATACATATAGTAATGCTTACGTTGGAGTATTTGTCTGTAGACTTTCTTTTGTAACATACTTTAAAATAAATGTAAACCTTTTAGCACAATTCATTCTCTGTCATCGCCAGGGATGAATATACATTATCCATCTGTATATACATTCTATCACTATGGTAGAAGTGTGCACCAAACATCCACAGCTGTGGCTGAAAAGCGACTTCCCTCCGCTCTCATGTCCACTCCTGTCCGAGAAGCTGAGCAGCACATAGACTGCTGTCAGAGTTCATTTTCATGATTCTATTTCCAGATTTCACCATGGACTCATTACAATGGAATTTTAGAAGATAAAATTTGAGATAAATTGGCACTGCGCAATGAAATTGGTCTCTTGAGGCTTAGATTACAGCCAGTTCTCTGAAATAGAGATATGACCGCAAAATAAGATCCTAGTTTCGGACAGTTATAATGGAGACAGTTTACCTATAAAATTCTTTTTTTGTATGTGTGTTCCTGTTTTTGATTCATTGTTCCCCAAATTGTGTGGCTGTTTTATCACGAGACATCCACACTCTGAATTTACAATTATTTCTCTAGGGAGGGTCAATTCTGCCTTTTGTCACGTTTGCCTTACCTTTGCAAGCTGTCTATACACGCGTCCCACCCAGCATTACTGCATGCAACATGACATTTTGTTTGTCTTTGTGCTTCAATGTTATTCATTAACATGGAACTCCATTGAAAGTTATTACTTTTAGTTTTGGTGCTTGTGGAAGGCATAGATCCTATGTAAGTGTTTTTTTTTTTGTTTTTTTGTTTTTTGTTTTTTTCTTTTTAGGCTTTATCTATTTATATGTGATGGGAAATCTCTCAAATTTCAACATAAAAGCATTTATTTATTATACTTGAAAAGGTTAACAAACCCGTCAGTTTTTTGTTTTTTCTTTGGCAAATGTGTCTTTGTGTCCTGATGACACCCACTTACTTAGTCTCGGGAACCTGGGCCAGTGAAGGAGCTCTGCATTCTCCTTTTAATTCTGTGGAGAATTTGTACTCTAGAGCAAGGAGACGGAGCAAGGAGATGGATAGTGGCGGGGTGAATACAGGGGCTAGGGCAACCTATAATATTACTGCACCAAAGGTTCAGGTAAAATTTGCAGGATGCTACTGTAAATGCTATCTAGGTTTCTAGTCCTTCCTTTTTTTTTTTTTTTTTCTTTTTTTTTTTTTCATTGATGTTCTAAATATAGTATGGGTAAGATGGAGTTTGACTGCCATGTTGTTTCAAGGTAAAGTTCCCAGTGAATTTTTGCCATTGGTAAATGTGTTTGTGGACACCACAGACAATCTTCCTGGATGTATATTCCAATCTGGAGGCATGGACAATAATGGTGGCATTTCTTGGTGCATGCCCCAGACTCCTAGTGTGCACTGAGAACACCAGTGCTTCTAAACACTCACCCAAGGCAGGCCAGGCGGTTGTATTGTAATTTTACCCAAATTTAGGTTTTAGAATTTTAAAGGGACCTCCAAAATGTTGACCGGAACACTTCAAAGTAGGATATGAATGTTTTTCGTTTTTTTTTTTTTCTTTTTTTGCATTCAGTTGCTTTTACTTGCTTTTTTACTTTTAAAAATGTATGTAAGTGTAGGATGGACCAATCTGTTTTCCCCACTGTAGGTGGTGTCAACTTGAGTGGTACCACAGCCTGGAGAGGAAGTCAAGGGAAACATGGTTTCTTGGGTCACGGAAGCAGTGTTTGTTGGCTATGCTGCATCCAGATGACCCCTGGCGACCTGTTTTGGGTCAGCAGAGCCTTTATAGGTCCCTGCCTCCAGGTTTTGGCACACATTTGAGAAGAGAGTAGTGTAGGGAAAGAGATACCTTCTGACAGGGAAAGTGGTAAGGGGCAGGGAAATGTTCCAGATGAGTAGGGACTCGCTATCCTGCAAAGAAGCCTCCCCTTTGGGTCTAGAGTGTCCGGTCCACCCTCTGAGACAGACTCTGTCGGTGCACTTCCTGCTGACTTTCTGCATTTGAACTGAACTGTGAGTGTTTACCTAAGCAACGTCTGCCTGCTGGAGTGTTTGTACTCTAGCAATCTCTTCAATACAAGTTCCAAGTTTTATTGCAACCGGATTCTATGTCTTTTACTGCTGCTGCACCAAACTGCACCTTCCAATATACTTCCATTATTTCTATTTAGAAAATGTCTGTAGAGCAAGGCAGCATATTAACAGTGCAATAAAGGATATGCTTCTACTTTTAGGTGTTGTAAAGAAATGGGTACAGGATGTACATGAAAATCGTGCCGCAGTGAATGGTGTCACATGGCTCAACAGTAACTCAAACCAGTGTCTTGCATTGTTTATGGAAATGTTCCTCTCATGCGGTTTCCAGAAGTAGCCCTTCCGTTCCACATCCTCTGTGAACTGTTTCCCAGATCAGAACAAGTTCATCCCTGGAGGCACTTTAAAGCACATTACACACCTACACACAAAGAGGTGGCAATATTATGGATCTTCGACAGGTTTCTACCCTTTAACTCTTTAGGAAGTAATTGCATTGATAAAGAATGGGGTTGATTGATCATAACGTGGCTTATTTCACTGTGACGAGCATTCAGTATTTGCCTAGACAGACTTGTTGGCTGGAATGATACTGGAATACCTCCCAACTCCAGTTTGGCAGTACAACCTTGGCTTTGAGACTTCTGAAGTCTCAGACATTAGGGAAATGGGTATGATTTGGCTGAAATACAAGCATGATTGGGGTGGAGTTTGGGTGATCTCAGGTGTAGCATGACAGTGTCCTAAGAAGGTTGTAGAAAGATTCTGGTACTGCTAGGCCATATTTTTGTGGTAGCAACATCATGTTAACCTTTCCTGGAGAATTAACCCTAAACATTTCTCCTGTGAAGGAGTTAAAATCTCACTGCCAAACCTCTGTGCAGGATTTCAAGTCTCTTATGTTTTTTCCCTGTGGAATAAGCCAACTACACCACAAAAATGTCCTTCTAACTGAAAACACATTGCTGGATCAGAGGGGCCGGGTGGAGCTGTGCACGTGGATTGACATAAATAGATTTTACACATGTATAAAGAAAAGGAGAATGTGGGCTTGTTATTTATTATTTAAACCTGTTCAGGTCCAGACGACCAAAACAATGGCCTACTAGATCAGCCAAGCAGATGCTGCCTATTACAGAGAGCCAGTCATTGCCTCATTTGCTTTAGGCTGTTCTTGTGTGGGGATCAGTATTATGATGGATCAGACAAGTACTGGGCCTAATACATGTCATCCAGGAAGGGCAAAACAAATGACCCACAGGCTTTTAGCCCTGGGACTGAGCCCAAGCTCTCTTCATAAGCAAGTGTACATATAGTGGTAAAGGTAAAGAGAAATGTAGTAATATGACTACCTCCACTGCAATACCGCCATTATTTGTCCCTCCTGTACCTATCTGTGTCTGTTTTAGTGGTTTTATTACATGGTTGTAGGCAGGGGCAGACTGACCATTTGGGCCCCATGAGATGCCCTTGGTACCTTTTTTTTTTTTTTTTTTTTTTTTTTTTTTTTTTTTTTTATAGGCTTTTTTGTGTTTGGGCAAGGACACGGGCCCCATGATCCCCTATCGCCCGGGGGCCCCATGAGTTGTCAGTCCGCCCCTGGTTGTAGGTGACTTTTCAAATTGCATCTGTACTATCCAAAGATGGGTAAACTGAGGTATGTTTGAGAAGAACCTTTTTGGCCCGGAATTTAGCTTTAAGGTGATACTATGCCCACAACAGTAAAATCAGTCTGTATATGCAGCAAACTATGCTTGTTCTACTCACTGTGGAACCTAAGGGGTTAATCCTCTGCATTATGTAAAAAAGGCTGTTTGATCCTGTCTTTTTTGATCCTCCCTTTCTTCCACAGTCCCCAATTCACCTGCTGATAGTACAGAGCCCTAGGAGACACTTTGCACATGCTCAGTTTGGTGTGTATTGCTAGAGTGTTTTCTTAGGAGAGTGTATGTGATTGGCACAGGGTCAATCAGCAGTGTCCAGACAGAGTCAAGGGTCATACAGCCTCATAGAACAGTCACAGCAGAATAAAAACTCCTCCTGCAAGATTAACCAGTGCTCAGTCGGACACTAATAGAAGCCACAAGACTGCTGTATGCTGCTGATTAGAAAAGGTATTTTAGCAGTTTATATTTACTGAAATAATTGCTTTTCCATGTTCTGTACACTGTGGAAGACCAGATATAGTAAATTCGAGGTCCAGGGTTTAGTAACACTTTATGGCAGTCAATAATTGTAATGTAGGGGGGTTTGGAATTATAAAGGGATAAAAAAGTGTAAGATTTTGTTTTGAGTTTTAAAGTGCATGTAAAGCCAGATTTTATAGTTTTGGCCAGAGAAGGGAATGCTTAAAGTGGAGCTCCACCCAAAAGGGGAAGTTCTGCTTTAAGGCCTCATCACTTGTGCCTTGTTAAGGATTGGCACCTATGGGGAGCATGTACCTGATTTTTGACAGGTAACTGCTTTCATTTTCAATGAGATCTCCTAGGCAGGGAGGGGAGCATTAAAGCACATGCTCAAAGAATATGTTCACTTAATGTCTGCAGTCAGCTAAACTACTGACATCACTCTTCCAGTACTTTGCATTGTATGTTGGTAACCTCTTTGTCCCAGCCAATAACTAAAAATAATAGAAATCCCTTTTATAGATAACTTTTTACGTGCTATTTGACTCAAGTATTCAACTATATAAGAAGTCACAGGAACCTAGAAGCAGTCTATGGGTTAACTGTCGATGTTATTGGGTGGGAAACCTTAAACTACTGAGAAGGTTTAAAGAGACAATTAAAAGCGTTACAACAAGGGATGTACAGCTTAGGAGTGGTTAGAATTTGAAGGAAGAGTTATAGGATGCATTCGCTTCAGGAACCAACCCAGTCCGGGTTGGGTGTAAATATATCCATATAAATAGAAGAAAAACGAGAACCCTGATCTTATTTGTCAAAGGAGTTTCCCACTTTTGAGCCATAGAATTATAAATTGCACGGTATGCAGAACCTGTTCTGGCAATGTTTTGCACATCAAAATAGGTATACTTGTAGAGACCATGCTGTCAAACCATTTATTTCTGTTTCAGTGGATTTAATTGAGCTTACAAAGTACAAAATTAAATTGACTTTGCAGGTGTAAATTACAAGATGACTACATTTTCCAATAAAGACATTACATTCATAAAAGGTCAATTAGACTCACTGTAGTGCAACTTTATTCTGTTCATCTCCATGGTCACAATTTATGATTAAAGGAGGTTGGAGGAAGATGGACTTTATGGATAGGATGCCCTAGCTCTGCTGTGGATGAAGTAAAGAAACATAGAGGGTCACTTCAGTCATATTGAATGAGCATGTAGCATTAAGAGAATACAGTCCATTGGCAAAGAGAGGAAATGTATTGCCTATAGCATCGTCTAGGTCAGTGGTTGCGAACCTATGGCACGTGTGCCGCAGTGGGCATGCGAGCCAATTAGCCCCAGCATCTCGAGCCAATTCGCCCCCCGCATCTCCCCAGCAGCTGAGCATCAGATAACAGCGCACATAGGGGCCATGCGCATGCAGGAGTAGCGGCGCCAGATGATGACGTTACGAGCCGTGACAGTGCGCTGCCAAGGATATATATATTGGACTGGCTGTGAGTTTTAATACATTCGTTTTTATTAACACAAGATTTTAGCTTGTGCTGGCGGTCGATGGAACTTTGCCCCCTTGTTTTGGTGGTCGATGGAACTTTGCCCCCTTGTTTTGGTGGTCGGTGGGACTTTGCCCCCTTGTTTTGGTGGTCGGTGGAACTTTGCCCCCTTGTTTTGGTGGTCGGTGGAACTTTGCCCCCTTGTGCTGGTGGTCGGTGGAACTTTGCCCCCTTGTGCTGGCGGTCGGTGGAACTTTGCCACCTTGTGCTGGTGGTCGGTGGAACTTTGCCCCCTTGTGCTGGTGGTCGGTGGAACTTTGCCCCCTTGTGCTGGTGGTCGGTGGAACTTTGTCCCCTTGTGCTGGTGGTCGGTGGAACTTTGTCCCCTTGTGCTGGTGGTCGGTGGAACTTTGCCCCCTTGTGCTGGTGGTCGGTGGAACTTTGTCCCCTTGTGCTGCTGGTCGGTGGAACTTTGCCCCCTTGTGCTGCTGGTCGGTGGAACTTTGCCCCCTTGTGCTGGTGGTCGGTGGGTTGTTTTTTCTAAACTAAGACCTCGGTATTCAAGTTTAATTGCAGTGTTGGAAATTTGCCATAAATACGTTTTTTGGGTTGCAGTTTGCGCGCGCTCTCTCCCTCTCTCTCCCCCTCTCTCTCCCCCCTCTCTCCCTCCCTCCCCCCCCTCTCTCCCTCCCCCCCCCTCTCTCCCTCCCTCTCTCCCTCCCTCTCTCCCTCCCTCTCTCCCTCCCTCTCTCCCTCCCTCTCTCCCTCCCTCTCTCCCTCTCCTCTCTCTCCCCTGGTCTAGGTTGTTGCCTTCATGTACAGTTGTGTTCAAAATAATAGCAGTGTGTTGAAAAAAGTAAATAAAGCCCAAAATCCTTCTAATAGCTTTCATTTCCATCCACACAAATGCATTGGGAACACGACACATTCTATTCCAAATCAAAACATGAAGAAAAATATATCAAATTTGTGTTGTTCCTCTGAAGAAAAGTGAATATTAGACGGTTCAAAAAAATAGCAGTGTTTGTATTCTTCTTTACAAACTCAAACATTCACTATATAAACTGAAAATGTTTGAAGATTTTGCTTTCCTTTGAATCACTTAATGAATATTTGGTTGTAGTCGCACTGTTTCTGAGAACTGCTGTACATCTGTGTTGCATGGAGTCGCCCAACTTCTGGCACCTGTGATCAGGTATTCCAGCCCAGGATGTTTGGATGACATTCCACAGTTCTTCTCTATTTCTTGGTTTTGCCTCAGAAACTGCATTTTTGATGTCACCCCACAAGTTTTCTATTGGACTAAGATCCGGGGATTGGGCTGGCCACTCCATAACGTCAATCTTGTTGGTCTGGAACCAAGATGTTGCACGTTTACTGGTGTGTTTGGGGTCGTTGTCTTGTTGGAACACCCATTTCAAGGGCATTTCCTCTTCAGCATAAGGCAGCATGACCTCTTCAAGTACTCTGATGTATTCAAACTGATCCATGATCCCTGGTGTGTGATAAATAGGCCCAACACCGTAGTATGAGAAACATCCCCATATCATGATGCTTGCACCACCATGCTTCACTGTCTTCACAGTGTACTGTGGCTTGAATTCAGTGTTTGAGGGTCATCTGACAAACTGTCTCCGGCCACTAGACCCAAAAAGAACAATCTTACTTTCATCAGTCCACAAAATGTTGCGCCATTTCTCTTTAGGCCAGTCAATGTGCTCTTTGTAACCTCTTCAGCACATCTTTTTTTTTTTTTCTTCAACAGTGGGACTTTGCGGGGGCTTCTTGCAGATAGCTTGGCTTCACATAGGCGTCTTCTAATTGTAACAGTACTCACAGGGAACTTTACACCTTCTTTGATCTTCCTGGAGCTGATTGTTGGCTGAGTCCTTGCCATTTTGGCTATTCTTCTATCCATTCAAATGGTAGTTTTTCGCTTTCTTCCACATCTTTCAGGTTTTGGTTGCCATTGTAAAGCATTTGCGATCATTTTAGCTGAGCAGCCTATCATTTTCTGCACTTCTTTATATGTTTTCCCCTCTCCAATCAACTATTTAATCAAGGTACGCTGTTCTTCTGAACAATGTCTGGAATGACCCATTTTCCTCAGAATTTCAGAGAGAAATGTACTGTAATCAGCATGTACAACATTTGCTGCCTTCCTTCCTCAAATAAGGGCAATAATTGCCACCTGTTTTTCAAAGAATGACCTCACTTATAGAGCTCCACACTGCTATTATTTTGAACATGCCCCTTTCAATGAGTGATTCAATGACACAGAATCAGCAGCATGCATGTCATGACTGTTGGGTCTGTTGGATTTCTATTACTCTACTACACCTGCTAGTAAATTATTTGCCATATAGAAATATCATTTCTACCAAAAACAGTGATTGATCCGGTTAGTGATGTCTGACTGCTATTATTTTGAACACAACTGTAATCTTTCCGGAAAGATACAGGTAGTAGTCGGTGGGCAGAGACTAATGATGCTTGTGGTTCCAAGATAACAGAAGGCTTGCACTGCAGAGAACACCAGGACTCTGCTTCTAGTGTGGCCTCCATGAGGATTAATCTTGGATAAACAAGTTGATTACAGGTCTTGCCTGGTCTTGTCACAGTGGAAAAACTGCTTTTAATAAACAATAACAATGGTGTGTGATACCCATGAGCCATCACCTTGTGTCTAAGATGTTACTGTAGGCTTTGACTGTATTATGTAGCATGGTAATAGTCTACTCATGATTGTCATGTTAACTATGAATCGCGTATAATTATTTACAAATTTCTTTATGGCTCATTTAGAAAGAATGTGCAAAAAGCAGAGCAACTGATCAGCAGTCGTCTCTGTTGGAGATGACTGCGATGTTGTGTAAAATACAACTCAGGCAAAATGTAGCTTATGCATGATTTGACTTCAACTGAACAGAGCAGGGTGGGAGTGAAACAAAAGTAAGTAGAAGTTGTTGGGGTGGGATAAGTTAAAGCTAAGCTATTGCTTTGCCCTGCATGAGCAAAACACATCTTCACTCTCTGCAGGATACACTGAGCAATACAATCTGGTCCAAGATACTCCACGGCGTGTGAATAGACGATGAGGGAGAGGCGTTGCACTGATGGAATCATCACTCCCTTATGTTAGCTATACACACATAGATTATTTTCGGTTCAGCCTGCATTTAGTCATTCCTCCACCCATGCTACATAGATGGACTAATCGTTTCATCAAAATAACACCTGACCCGTCTGATCTACACTATACTGCCAAAAGTATTGGGCCAGCCCTCCAAATCATTGGATTCAGGTGTTCCAATCACCTCCATAGCCACAGGGGTGTATAAAATCAAGCACCTAGGCATGCAGACTGCTTCTACAAACATTGTGAAAGAATGGGCCGCTCTCAGGAGCTCAGTGACACCAAGCGTGGTCCCGTGATAGGTTGCCACCTGTGCAATAAATCCATCCGTGAAATTTCCTTGCTACTAAATATTGGTCAACTGTTCGTGGAACAGCAACTTGGCCACAAAGTTGTTGGCTATGTAAAATGACAGAGCAGGGTCGGCGCATGCTGAAGCAGAAGTCGCCAACTGTCTGTAGAGTCAATAGCTAAAAACCTCCAAACTTCATGTGGCCTTCAGATTAGCACAACAGTGCGTAGAGAGCTTCATGGAATGGGTTTTCATGGCCGAGCAGCTGCATCCAAGCCTTGCATCACCAAGTACAATGCAAATCGTTGGATGCCGTGGTGTAAAGCACGCCGCCACTGGACTCTAGAGCAGTGGAGACGTGTTCTCTCTGGAGTGACCAATCACACTTCTCAGGAAATCTGATGGATGTGTCTGGGTTTGGCAGTTGCCAGAAGATCGGTACTTGCCTGACTGCACTATACCAAGTGTAAAGTTTGCTGGAGGGGGATTATAGTGTGGGGTTGTTTTTCAGGGGTTGGGCTTGGCCCCTTAGTTCCAGTGAAGGGAACTCTTAAGGTGTCAGCATACCAAAATATTTTGGACAATTTCATGCTCCCGACATTGTGGGGACAATTTGGGGATGGCCCCTTCCTGTTCCAACATGACTGCGCACCAGTGCACAAAGCAAGGTCCATAAAGACATGTATAAGCAAGTTTGGGGTTGAGGAACTTGACTGACCTGCACAGTTGGGATGAATTAGAGCGGAGACTGCGAGCCAGGCCTTCTCGTCTGATATCAGTGCCTGACCTCACAAATGTGCTTCTGGAAGAATGGTCCAACCTTCCCATAGACACCCTCCTAAACCTTGTGGACGGCCTTCCCAGAAGAGTTTAAGCTGTTACAGCTGCAAAGGGCGGGGCCAACTCAATATTGAACCCTACGGACTAAGACTGGTATGCCATTGAAGTTCATGTGCGTGTATAGGCAGGCCGACCAATACTTTTTGGCAATATAGTGTATATGGCGCAAACTTTTGTCCTTTTATTAGGGAACATCAGAATTGACCTATGCAATTGTCAATCACTCACACTGACCTGGTATGGGAGGTGCAATGCATTCAATTAATTCCAATCCAATTCCAAATTTGACTATCCTCTCTCAGCTCCTCTACCTTATTCAGACAATTCCTATATACATTCCCCAAGCCTACGTTACTCATCTCTGTGCTTTGATACAATCTTACGCTTGATACCCTCCACAAATGCGATGGAGGTATTGGCCTCCCGGACATTGTTAAATACTACAAAGCCCTACACTTAGCCTGGATAGCTGCATGGTGCACTTACCTGACACTTAAAAATTGGGTACCTGTAATACAAGATTGCTCCTCTGAGCCCCCGCTTGATCTATATACAAGAGTCATGTGTATTCTTACTTGAATCTTGGTGTGAGGATTTATATACTATGTGACTGTTGAGGAATATATTTCGAGTTCAGCTTTTTTTTCCAGTTAATCTATAACTGGAATGTAACTTTTATTGTCTGCCTGGATTTCAATGTTAAATGTTGTCTTCACTTTGAACGGGAGAAAACAAGTCTCTATTCCCTATTATTATTATTATTATTATATTTTTTTATTTATTTTTTTTTGTGGTTCAGCTTAATGTGGTGACCCCCTTTTAGCCCTTACCCCAGAACAATGTATTACCTGTCGATCTATGGTAGTATATTTATAGAATGTTGCAGGTACTCTCTGTGCAATACTCCAAGATGACGTGAATACCCAGTCTATTAGATCAGATGTTGGCATGATCTGCACCCATCGTACAGACTCATTCTAGGGAGGGGAGGGTGTTCAGGTTCTGTTTTGAAATCTGGAGGGGGTTGACATCTTCTCCTGCCACACCCCAGAACCGGATGGGATAGTCTGTGAGCTCAGCATGAGATAGAGATCATATAGTGCTTACACAATCAAGGGTTGCCTGCCTTTTAACCCTCAGTTGCCCATGTGACTGGTAAAGAGGAGTGTTGAATAATAAAACATTGAATAAGGATGCAGATCTCTTATATACTTGGTTAGATATTGGTTACCTGTTTTTTTTTTCTAAAATAAGAAAAATGTATATAGTCCATTGAAGTCTAAAAACAATTATATACATTGTGGATTGACATTTTTTTATGTTTTCACCTATTTCTCATCCTTTGTTTCATCTCAGTGCTGCTGATCTTCTGTAGCCTCTTTGCAGCCACATTCAGTCCGCATATATGTGCAGCAGCAATGTTGGCACAGCATGTTGCGTGTTAGCATGTCAATGGCATACAATGCCAAGCTGCGGTTTCTAAAGTGAGCAAAATCCTCTCTTGTATTAATAGAGGTATAGACTTTAGAGAGAGAGAGAGAGATTTTATCCTGGTAAAAATCATTAGTAAGACCTTATCTGGAATATGCAGTTCAGTTTTGGGCACCAATTCACAAAAAGAACATTGGGGAACTGGAGAAAGTACAGAGAAGGGCAACCAAACTGATACGAGGCATGGAGAAGATCACCTATGAGGAGAGATTAGAGGAACTGAATTTATTCTCTCTTGAGAAGAGGAGATAAAGGGGGGATATGATCACCATGTATAATACATAAGGGGGGATATGATCTCCATGTATAATACATAAGGGGGGATATGATCTCCATGTATAATACATAAGGGGGGATATGATCACCATGTATAATACATAAGGGGGGATATGATCTCCATGTATAATACATAAGGGGGGATATGATCACCATGTATAATACATAAGGGGGGGGATATGATCTCCATGTATAATACATAAGGGAGGATATGATCACCATGTATAATACATAAGGGGGGATATGATCTTCATGTATAATACATAAGGGGGGGATATGATCTCCATGTATAATACATAAGGGGGGATATGATCTCCATGTATAATACATAAGGGGGGATATGATCTCCATGTATAATACATAAGGGGGGATATGATCTCCATGTATAATACATAAGGGGGGATATGATCTCCATGTATAATACATAAGGGAGGATATGATCTCCATGTATAATACATAAGGGGGGATATGATCACCATGTATAGTACATAAGGGGGGATATGATCTCTATGTATAATACATAAGGGGGGGATATGATCTCATGTATAATACATAAGGGAGGATATGATCTCCATGTATAATACATAAGGGGGGATATGATCTCCATGTATAATACATAAGGGGGGATATGATCTCCATGTATAATACATAAGGGGGGATATGATCTCCATGTATAATACATAAGGGGGGATATGATCTCCATGTATAATACATAAGGGGGGATATGATCTCCATGTGTAATACATAAGGGGGGATATGATCTCCATGTGTAATACATAAGGGGGGATATGATCTCCATGTGTAATACATAAGGGGGGATATGATCTCCTTGTATAATACATAAGGGGGGATATGATCTCCTTGTATAATACATAAGGGGGGATATGATCTCCATGTGTAATACATAAGGGGGGATATGATCTCCATGTGTAATACATAAGGGGGGATATGATCTCCATGTGTAATACATAAGGGGGGATATGATCTCCTTGTATAATACATAAGGGGGGATATGATCTTGTATAATACATAAGGGGGGATATGATCTCCATGTATAATACATAAGGGGGGATATGATCTCCATGTATAATACATAAGGGGGGATATGATCACCATGTATAATACATAAGGGGGGATATGATCTCCATGTGTAATACATAAGGGGGGATATGATCTCCATGTGTAATACATAAGGGGGGATATGATCTCCATGTGTAATACATAAGGGGGATATGATCTCCATGTATAATACATAAGGGGGGATATGATCTCCATGTGTAATACATAAGGGGGGATATGATCTCCATGTGTAATACATAAGGGGGATATGATCTCCATGTGTAATACATAAGGGGGGATATGATCTCCATGTATAATATATAAGGGGGATATGATCTCCATGTATAATACATAAGGGGGGATATGATCTCCATGTATAATACATAAGGGGGGATATGATCTCCATGTATAATACATAAGGGGGGATATGATCTCCATGTATAATACATAAGGGGGGGGATATGATCTCCATGTATAATACATAAGGGGGGATATGATCTCCATGTATAATACATCAGTGGTTCATATAGTAAGCTATTCACCCTGAGGTCATCACAGAGGACAAGGGGGCACTCTTCATGTCTGGAGGAAAAGAAATTTAATCTCCAAATACGGAAAGGTTTCTTCACAGTGCGAGCTGTGAAAATGTGGAATAGACTCCCTCAAAAGTTCTGGTTCAAGGTTCTGGCCAGCTCAGTGGATTGCTTTAAACAAGGCCTGGATTCTTTTTAGATGCACAGAATATAACTGGATACTAACATTTATAGGTAAAGTTGATCCAGGGAATATCCGATTGCCTCTCGGGGGATCAGGAAGGAATTTTTTTCCCTGCAGGAGCAAATTGGATCATGCTTCGCTGTTTTGTTTTTTGTTTTTTTTTCTTCCTCTGGATCAACTGTGTGTGTAGAATTATAACTTTTTTTTTTTTTTTGTAATGGTTAACTGGATGGACTTTTGTCTTTTTTCAGCCAGACTAACTATGTAACTATGTTCCATATGTATTGAAATGGCCTCTTATAGTCTCTACTGGGAACCCTTGTGACAGAGTGACAATGCAGGAGCACAATTGGAAGACAGGGACAGATTGTTGTCACCCCATAACAAGAAGTGCCTAAAAAAGGAACTTTTATGGTAGGATCACTAGTATAATGAAAACTGCAGATTTCAAACCATGAACGATGACTTGATGTTAAAACTTATATGAAAAATGTGGTAATGGGGTTAAATGTACTTTAAAGGATAAGTTCACCTTTTCTTTACGAAGAGTTTTATTGGTAATATGCAGTCAACCAGACAGAGACAACAACACCTTTTTAACAAAAAATTGTACATGCACATTTATTTTTTATTTTTTTTTTGCAGGTAAAAAAAAAGATGCATTTATTTTTTGCTTCTTGAGCCTCTAAAACATTACACCAACAATCAGCAGATTGCTGGTGCCGTGCAGGTCTCCTGCAGACCTGTCAGTATATCTGTGTGCCTGTACATCTCATACGGGCAAGCAGATATTTACTGTCAGGAAGACTCAACGAACTAATACGACGCTCCACAGTGCCACGGTAGTTCATTGAGAACTACAAGCTGACAGCCGCTAAGGCTGTTGAGACTTGTAGTTCACTCATTTACAATTTTAAATTGTGGCAGCTAGCAGGAGGAGAAGTACCCCCGCTAGCTGTCACTATGGGGAGTGGGGAGAAGTGGGAGCCGGTGCATTCATAACATGTTACATGTTACACCCTGAATATACGTGTTACATGTTACGAAAGGTGAACTTATCCTTCAGTGCCATTAACATATTAAAAATAGGAAATGTTCAATGATATATTTTCAAAAGAATAATAAATCCCATCAGAAACAACTGGACATTGTTCTTCATAACCCACTGTATCCGTTCTGGTTTTAGACCTAAAAGAATCTGAACCTCTACTCTTGAGTCGTAATAATAGTGCAGCCTTACCTCTCAGGGCTTACTTGGTTTTTGTTCTTTTCCTGTATTCTCTCCTTGTCAGGACAGAAGTATCAGGCTGTTCTTCTGAAACGCTGTCATACGAATTGTAGAGACCAAGACTCACAGATGTCAGATTGGTTCTCTTTGAGGGCAGAAGAAAGATAATGGAATCACTGATTTATCGCTTTCTCTTTAAAGGCCAGTTTGCGGCAGGATCGCACGGGGGGTTAGTTCGCGGCAGGATCGCACGGGGGGTTAGTTCGCGGCAGGATCGCATGGGGGGTTAGTTCGCGGCAGGATCGCACGGGGGGCAGTTTGCGACAGGGTGGCACGGGGGGGCAGTTTGCGACAGGATGGCACGGGGGGGCAGTTTGCGACAGGATGGCGCGGGGGGGCAGTTTGCGACAGGATGGCACGGGGGGGCAGTTTGCGACAGGATGGCACGGGGGGGCAGTTTGCGGCAGGATCGCACGGGGGGCCAGTTTGCGGCAGGATCGCACGGGGGGCCAGTTTGCGGCAGGATCGCACGGGGGGGCAGTTTGCGACAGGATGGCACGGGGGGGCAGTTTGCGACAGGATGGCACGGGGGGGCAGTTTGCGACAGGATGGCACGGGGGGGCAGTTTGCGACAGGATGGCACGGGGGGGCAGTTTGCGACAGGATGGCACGGGGGGGCAGTTTGCGGCAGGATGGCACGGGGGGGCAGTTTGCGGCAGGATGGCACGGGGGGCCAGTTTGCGGCAGGATCGCACGGGGGGCCAGTTTGCGGCAGGATCGCACGGGGGGCAGTTTGCGACAGGATGGCACGGGGGGGCAGTTTGCGGCAGGATGGCACGGGGGGCCAGTTTGCGGCAGGATGGCACGGGGGCCAGTTTGCGGCAGGATGGCACGGGGGCCAGTTTGCGGCAGGATGGCACGGGGGGCCAGTTTGCGGCAGGATGGCACGGGGGGCCAGTTTTGCGGCAGGATGGCACGGGGGAGCCAGTTCACGGCAGGATGGCACGGGGGGCCAGTTCACGGCAGGATGGCACGGGGGGGCCAGTTCACGGCAGGATGGCACGGGGGAGCCCGTTCACGGCAGGATGGCACGGGGGAGCCCGTTCACGGCAGGATGGCATGGGGGAGCCCGTTCACGGCAGGATGGCACGGGGGCCAGTTCACACCAAGGTGTGGTGCATATTGACAGCCTATTCATTTGTATGGGCTGCAAAGAGCAATAGACCTCAGAAAAAGTAGTGGTTGCACTACTTTGAAAATGCACTGCACCAAAATGTGATTTGGTGCCAGTAAACACACTGCATTTGCAATCTGTGTTTGGGGTGCCATCAACAATACATTGGCCCCCCATGAAGATTGCAAGGGCAGCACATTCACCTACAATGCACATGGAAAGAACACCTGTCTCCAAATCCTCAGGAACACGTTACCAGTTCACAACTCACAAGCTGCATTAAAGTTCTGGTTCTGTTCCTGACATTTAATAAAGGAACACCCTGGAGCTATATGTAGCTTATGAATCGTAGAACAGCAGCTTCCACCAGAGGCTTCTATTTCTTAGTGACCAGTTTCATTGACGGTCTCATTTACACAGGCTTTATTGATTTATACAGGATCTTCCTGGCAGCAAATTGTGTAATGTTTACATATGTACAATGTAAATTAAAGGTTTGGTCTTCCATTGCTGCTGAGGGCAGACATGTGAATACCAAAAATATGCAGCCACGGGACACAGCTTTGTTCAATTATTAATTTTTTTTTATGCTTCTAACTGTGGTCCAACATTACGCTGTGTGAATGGACCCATAGCCTTCTACAGTGATGTCTGCAAAATCAAACTATATACTGTGTTTTTGATGCCCATGTCATGAGCCCCGAGAGTATACCTTTTTGAATTCTCGAGCATCATCCGAGCACATTTACCTTCTTTCATAGGCATTGGGATTGCAGCACGAAGTTAGCAGAGACCCAAGAAGTTGTCCGTGCCGGGAGTTAAGTCCTTTTGCTTCCTCCAGCCCTCCCGCTGGCGCTGGGCCTCTCTCTGGATGTTCTCCTGCTGACTTTGAGGTATAAAGAGGCATTATATAAAATTGGGGAAAGGAAACATGACCTATTTATAGTCCGTGCCTCAAGTCCCTTTCCAGCTCTCTTCCTCATAACCAGTCCGCAGTGTACAGACTTAGATGTATTTTATACTGTCATCATTACAAGTTGTTATGACAATTCTATAGTTACACAAATAAATGAGAGAAGAACAGAGGAATTCCCTGATCATGTAAAAATACAAGTCTGCTGTGGGTTTATGCAGATCCTTCATTCTACAACTAAACAGTTCAGTGGCTTGATCCTCAAAAAGATGTTTTCCCATGACTGTCAATGGTAAACAATGATAGTTTTAGAACCTGGGAATGACTCTGTAACATCAGTAATGACCAAATTCCTCCAAATCCAGGGGGCGTTTTCAACTATTCTTTGCTCAGACATTTGAGGCACAAGTAAATAGTCTATAGGACGGGTGTCAAACTGGCTGCCCTCCAGCTGTTGCCAAACTACAAGTCCCATGAGGCATTGCAAGATTGACAGTTACAAGCATGACTCCCAAAGGCAGAGGCATGATGGGACTTGTAGTTCTGCATCAGCTGGAGGGCCGCCAGTTTGACATCCCTGGTCTATAGGATATATTGCTGTTTCCTTTCCCACTACTGTCTCTTTATATTCAAGTAATAACTAAAATATGTTTTGTAACACAACTGTAGCACCCCCCTAGTTCGAGTGTAGGTTACTAGGTAAATTTAGTTTGGCTCCTCTGTAGCCAGTGGAGCAGTTGTTAATTGCTGTTGCCTGCTCGGTGTTTCACAGGCTGCTGGTCTGAATATTTCCCCCTGCATTCTAGAGGGTTCTGGAATTACAGTGGGAGGAAAGGCAGAAGGGCAGTCTGAATATGGAGGCCCAGCCAATACTTTTAGAGGTGTGCCCAGTTAGTGGTGGGAGAGCTCATAAAAAGTCTGAGGCCTGAAGCAGGAGTTGAGTTGGTCCTGAGTCCAGTCTTGCAGGAGGAGCCCCTGGCCTAGGGGGCCTCTGCCCCTAGGGCAGTTCCCTGGAATGCTGTTGGATGCTCATAGAGGTCCCAGCTGTAGCATAGCTGGGCGGGCATGCTTCAAGGGTGTTAGTTTAGGATTTTGGTCTTGAAAGCTTGCTGAAGAGTGCCCAGTGGAAGTTGGAGGAGGGTGTCCAACTGTCCTGTGATATTGTGAGCTTTGTTTCTCACAAGCTGAAGAGTGCCTGGTGGATATCAGAAGGAGACAACTGATAATCCTGTGGTATTGTGAGTACTGACTTAAATTTTGATTCCTGTTGAATGTGTGCTGGTTGTCTTCCTCAGAGGGCTTTGTAATTCCTTAGTCTGCAACGATCCATTTGAGAAGTTAACTTCAGCCACTTCTTCCCTGATGCTTGAAGACTGTTAACCAGAGGACACTTCTATTACTACTTATTCAGTGTTCTTGGGATATCCCATGCCATCCTTGCCCCATCCAAGTTTCTACAAGCAATAAAAAGCATAAAAGGCATACCTTGGACTATTTAGTGAGCCAGAGAGCGAGGAAATGCTGCGTGCCTGGCCACCTCTGGGGAAGGAACCAGATGATTTACAGCGGCTCCTCTGGGGTTGCACTACACAACAAATGTTCAAATTTTTAACGGTGATAATATGAAACAATAATTTTCTGTTCACAATCATTTACTATAAAGAGATCACATCTCATATCATTGGCATAAATACATAGGGGGGCATTCAGTAAAGCAGCTGAAACACATTTCTGGCAGTTTGGATGTAGTCAGAAGGCTTGTGTTAGTACTGACACATGCAACAAATTTGGGTAGTTTTATTAAGAGGTTGAGGTGTGGTGGTTGAGCAAGGCCCAAAATGTGCGGTCCAAAAGAGTTGGCTAGTAATCTAAGGTGTGGCTTGGGGTTTCCATTGGAAAAAGGAAGGGAGGGGAGATGGGATAGCACATATATTGTAGTAAAGTGAAATGTTTCACTCAAAGAATGAAGAGTTCCCAGTGGGAGGAACAGAAAGAAAAAAATAATTTACAGCTGTTGAAGCTGCAGTCACCCAGAAGAACAAGACAACACACAACCTTCCCAATTCACAGGTGGAGAACACCCATCTCCATGTAAGGAAGAGGTGGTTACTCTCTAAGCCAGTGGTTCTCAACCTTCCTAATTCCGTGATCCTTTAATACAGTTCCTCATGTTGTGGTGACCCCCAACCATAAAATTATTTACCCAGTAATTATATATTCATGAAGTGTCGTTTTACCTCCAATACTGCTGCTTTCTACACAGTAGCTGCTTTCAACACAGTAGCTGCTTTCTACACAGTAGCTGCTTTCTACACAGTAGCTGCTTTCTACACAGTAGCTGCTTTCTACACAGTAGCTGCTTTCTACACAGTAGCTGCTCTTTACACATCGGAAATGTGTTTTCCCAGATGGTCTTAGGCGACCCCTGTGAAAGGGTCGTTTGACCCCCAAAGGGATCACGACCCACAGGTTGAGAACCACTGCTCTAAGCCCTGGGTGTTCCCATCCTGGGTCTTCTCTTGGGTTCTAGGCAGGTGCAAGGAGATGGTTGTGTGCAAAAGGAGATTGCGAAAAAGAACCCATTGGTAGTCCAATTGGCCCAAGGTGCTGGGAAGGAAAAATGTAAAATTGGGTAGGAGTCATCAGCTTTACTGAACAAGTAGTTTCTTTATTTCACCAGATATTTGGTGAACTAAAGAAACTATTTGTTCAGTAAAGCTGACGACCCTTTATGAATTCCAGAGACTGTCAGATTTTTTTGTTTCAGTATTTTTTATTGTTTTTTAAAGTAACAATAACCCTAATAGAATGTCTTGAACAATAGCACTTTCAGTGTAATAAATCACAGCTTACATATACACAATGAATAGGTGGTAATACAGGCTACCTTTTGTAGCTCAGGTCATACCACATTTACATAGCTTTCCATATTCAGTCATCTCATGCTTTGTAATTGTACCTAAATAGAGAAAAGACATTCAGTGCATAAAGATAGTCCCATATCATGTATATCTTAATCTGTCAGGTTTTTATTGTTGTATGTGCCCCTGCTGGGAGAATTTCCCCTCACCTTTCTCCTGGTGACTTTGACAGAAGAGGTATCTCCCCCAACAGGGATGAAGACAATGTGAATTAAAACCTGACAGAGGATCAAATTCTTCTTCACTTTAGTAATTGTATTGATGTGTGTGCCCTTATTAGAACTTTCCCTTTTTTCCTGTCTTGGTTACCGTTGTCACTGGGACAGGAAGAGAGTGAAAACCTCCCCAACCAGTATAAAGAGCAATAAAAAAAGAAATGTTTCCACTGTTCACATCATGCTGTATATTTACAGTCCTTTTTAAGTAAATGAAGCTCAAAGGAGATGTTCGATGAATTACACACCAGGGATATGCATGTTATTATCTTGAAGCCATCCACTTAATCTCTTGGCAACAAAACCTAAAAAAAACAAATAATATATATATGTATGCACTTTACCATGCTTTATGAAACCTGTTATGTGCGTTGCATTAAGGCAACCCCTAGAAATGCATGCGCTTCTGATACACAACACTACATTTTTGCTGCAGCATGTTACAATGCATGTATGTTTCCTTGCGTTGGGGTGCTAATAACCTCTTACTGACCAGCAGTAGTACGTGGTGACTTGAGCGGCTGGGGTATCATGTAATCGCTATGACCAATCATAGGGATCACATGATAACATGTAAACAAAATTGTCATGAATGGCAGCCAATTGTGACAGCTTATTGATCACATAGTACAAGGCCATTCACAACGTTCTTGTACCATGTGATAGCTGTAGCTTTATTGATCACATAGTACAAGGCCATTCACAGTGTTCTTGTACCATGTGATAGCTGTAGCCAATCACAGCATCACAATAGTAAGCAAGCTGTATAAGCAATAACAGTTAAAAAAAATAAATAAATCCCCCCCCCCCCCCCCCCCCCAGAGAAGCACAGTGTCACTATGATGACAGTATGTTAAAAAAAAAATAGGAACTGTAACTAAAAAAAAAAAGAGAAAAGTTAAGAAAATTGAATTCAAATATATATATATATATATATATATATATATATATATATATATATATATATATATATATATAAATATAAATATAAATTTTTATTACATTTTCTTAACTTTTCTTTTTTTTTTTTATACATACATTTTTTTTTTTTAACAAACTGTCACCAGTTGGTATCCCTTATCACCACCTCACCAGTCAGATGATTATTCATTTCTTCATTTTCAAAAAATTTTCCACTGTAATAAAATATTTCTAAAAATTGAAAAGAAAAATGTTTATTTTTTTTACATATGGTGACCAGTCAGTGTTCCTGCTCACAGCCACACCGGTTATATGATGATGCTGTAGTGCACTGGTGTCAGTATGTATAAAAATGTTTAAAATTGTGGGGATAATTTTTTTTTTTTTTTTTCATTTTCCAAAAAATTGTGACAAAAAATTACAACTTCAAAGAACTCACCATGCCTCTTACTAAATACCCCAGAATGTCTACTTTCTGAAAAAAGGAGTAATTTGGGGGGTATTTTGTAATTTCTTGGCATTTTGGGGCCTCAAGAAATTAGATAGGCCATCAGTCCATTAGGACTGATCAATGTTCAAATCTATAGTTTGTAGACTCTATAACTTTCACACAGACTAAATACCATACATTGGTTTAGGGTATTTTTACCAAAGAAATGTAGCATAATCAGGGGCGGACTGACAACTCATGGGGCCCCCGGGCAATAGGGGATCATGGGGCCCCTGTGTCCTTGTGCAAACTCAAAAAAGCCTATGAAAAAGGTACCAGGCGCATCTCATGGGGCCCCCTACTGACCCTGGGCCCTCGGGCAGTGCCCGAGTTTCCAAATGGTCAGTCCGCCCCTGAGCAGAATACATTTTGGCCCAAATTTATGAAGAAAGATTGTTTGCAACATTTTATAACAGAAACTAAGAAAGTTGTGTGTTTTTCAGAATTTTCTGTATTATTTTCATTTATCTAATGAGAAAATAAAAAACCCAGTGATGGTTAAAAACCACTAAAAGAAAGCTGTTTTTGTGTGAAAAAAATGCTATAAATTTCATTTGGGTACAGTGTTGCATGAACATGCAACTGCCAGTTAAAGTAGCACAGTTCTGCATAGCAAAAAAAAATGGCCTGGTTATGAAGGGGGTAAAACCTTCTGGAGGTCAAGTGGGTAAAAATGAATAGCACTGCAATGTATTAATGCAAATATTGTGCATGGTCGCAATGCAGACATGTAAATGATCGCTTGATTGGCCATTACATGAAGTAGTTGTCTCAAGGTAAATTCTTTAGACTTCCTCTGTCTAGATGGAGATTTCCAACTCATTTATTTATTCTGTAAATTGCCTCCCTCTAGTGACAGGTTATGGTACTGTACTACATAATCAGCAAGGAAGCTTGTACATGGATGCTATCATTTACTAATGTTTATATGCAGGATCGTGCTGGCTAATTATGTTCCATAAAGACCTCCTGTATACACACGTACAGGCATGTAAATGTGTGTACACATATACACATTTAAAATTCTTCTTCATCTTCTACTTTTTCAATTTAGGTGCAAATGCTTGCATATACCTGAGTATTACTGCACTGAAATGTAGACTTTTATTTATTTATTTTTCTACAGCTTTGAATGCATTACGGATCTTTACACAGCAGTGTGCATTGTTTCATAGACAACAATGCACCTACGTGCATGTGTACACATGCAATGCTTTATTCAGCCATATGCAGGAGGCCTACATGCTGTGGCATTAAAGTTAACTTTACTAGTATTTAAATGGATTTTACACTTTCTGAGAGAATATTACATAACTGTACACCTGCCCCTGTGCTGTGTTTTTTTTTTTTTTTTTTTTTGGTAGGTGTATCCCAGTTTCAATAAAGCAGCCATCCTAAACCAGTTTGAAACAGAAACTAGCGACAAAGGATGTATGACAATGTAGATTCTAACCAATGGGTTTTCGAATGTGGTCTGTGCTACCCAACGACAGCCAGGTCTATATACAAGGCAAAACTTATGCTGCATATTCCCACTGTCCTACTTCAGTCCTGCTCCAAGATCTCCAAGAAAGTCCTACTTCATAGTCCTGTTCCAAGATCTACTTCACGATCTCCAAGATTGTCCTGCTCCAAGATCTCCTACTTCACAATCTCCAAGATAGTCCTGCTGCAAGATCTCCTACTTCACAATCTCCACGATAGTCCTGCTGCAAGATCTCCTACTTCACAATCTCCACGATAGTCCTGCTCCAAGATCTCCTACTTCACAATCTCCACGATAGTCCTGCTCCAAGATCTCCTACTTCACAATCTCCACGATAGTCCTGCTGCAAGATCTCCTACTTCACAATCTCCACGATAGTCCTGCTGCAAGATCTCCTACTTCACAATCTCCACGATAGTCCTGCTCCAAGATCTCCTACTTCACAATCTCCACGATAGTCCTGCTCCAAGATCTCCTACTTCACAATCTCCACGATAGTCCTGCTCCAAGATCTCCTACTTCACAATCTCCACGATAGTCCTGCTCCAAGATCTCCTACTTCACAATCTCCACGATAGTCCTGCTCCAAGATCTCCTGCTTCACAATCTCCACGATAGTCCTGCTCCAAGATCTCCTACTTCACAATCTCCAAGAAGGTCATGCAGAAATCATGAAGAACAGAGATAACTTTTCTGGACAACACCTTACCCATTGTACACAATATGCCTGGGTATCAGCAGTGGCTCTTCCACCCATCCATTTCCTTGTATTAGAAGAGGTTGCTTTCAGCAGTTGGGAAGAGATTCACAGCTTTAGTGCAAATGCTGTTGCAGCTCAGGGGGTTCCAATTAGCCATAATATATTATGTGAGATAGCTGATGATTTCGTTTTCTGACTGGGGATCTGTTTTATTTAAGATGTCCAGTGTTGGTGCTTTTTTTTATTATTATTATTATTTTTTTTTTTTAAAGGTTTTTTTTTGGTTTTCGCAATATGTAGTTTGTACTGATGTTTGCTTTAAAAACTAAAGTTGGCCTGTTGTCTGCTGTTGCAGGTTTGAAAAGGGAAGAATCTACACATTTATTGGGGAAGTGGTGGTCTCGGTGAACCCCTACAAGAACCTTCCAATCTATGGGAAAGATGTGATTGAACAGTATAAAGGGAGGGAGCTGTATGAGAGACCCCCTCACCTCTTCTCTATCGCTGATGCTGCATACAAGGCTATGAAAAGACGATGTAAAGACACCTGTATAGTTATATCAGGTAATATTTTGTGAATTCTCTGTTCTAGCATCACTGTATATCTGTATATTTTACACCTGTAAAGTTATTTAATATGTGGTGCAGTAGCCCGTGACAACCAAATGTCACCTTTTACTAATGTGACTTCAGAAAACTGAATTTTGGACACCACGGTTACTCTCTCTAAATGATTAGCCCACCCAATGCTAATATTTCACTTTATTTTATAGAGAATTGAATCAATTTCTTATATCTCCTGGGGACTCCGGTGGCACGTTGGCTGGACACCTGATATAGAATATCCCTTCTCTCTGCTGAAGCTTTAGTTTTGTTTTATGGTATTGGGAATGCAACAGGAAGAACAGGGACACCACAAGGTGGGGGGTGGAAATCTCAAACCAGGCTAGAGCTGACCAAGGAACTATGCAAGTAAGATTTTGTTGCTGGGGTACCAAGATATTTTGGAGTCAGCAAATGACCTCTAGAGTCTAGAAAGTGTACCGGCTTTCCACTGTAATTTAAAGTATATAGAAATCACATTTTTTTTTATTTTTGGATAGTGTGGAAGAGTTAGAACACCTATTGTGGGCTGTCTGTGCCTCTAGAGAGATTCACCCTCTCTATTCTTCCATGGTAACTATAGCTAAAAAGTCATAGAAAATCCCAAATTTGCAGTTGTAACACTGACAGGAATAGAAGGGGAATTTTCTGAAGGCAACACTTGTTCCTATAACACTTGTTATAAGTGTTCTATCTATGTTAAATCTGTGGAGAGATTTCCTCCTACTTCTTGTTGTATATGTAAAGCTGGCCATATAACAGCAGAATTTTGTTAAAATAAATTTGTTTTAAGAATATTTATCTGATTTTCTAATCACTAGTGGGGTCAAATCAATTTTCATTTTTGGCTGCAGAGATGAGAAAATTCAAATGAGCAGGATGCAAAAATGTTCTAACAAATTTCTAACAGTGAATGCATTTTTTTTGAGAAAATCTATTCTCTTAAAAATCGAAAAGCAAATGAAAGTTGTCATGTTATCAAACATACTGAACACTTTAAAAAAAATGTGTATAAATTAACCCGCGCCTAAAAAAAGTTTTTTTTAATTATTATATACTCCAACTAATTAATGCTGCTGTTCACAAGGTAAAAACTCCAAACATAAAAATATAATATTACAGCACAAAAATCAAACACACAATAGTGATTAAATCAACAGTGATGAAACAATAAAAAGTCCACTGTCCCAAATAAGCGGTGATTCAGTGCTCCAATCAAAAAACGGTGCCAAAATGAAATGTGTTCCTTTTTAAATGATATCTCCACACCATCCGTGATCGCCTTTCGGTACAATCCACACTCACCAGATACAATGGATTCTTAGATTGTATGGCTTAAGAGTCAAAACTGACTGTTTGACTCTTAAGCCATCATGGATGGTGCAGGGATATCCCTTAAAGAACACATTTCGTTTTGGCACCATTGTTTGATTGAATCACCATTTATTTGGGACAGTGGACTTTGTTTATTGTTTCATCACTGTTGATTTAATCACCATTGTTTGTTTGTTTTTTGCGCTGTAATATTATATTTTTATACTGAACACTTTATTGAATTCTGCACCACAAATGTATAGGTGTCCTGGGCCTGAGAGCAAAAAATAAAGGGGAGCGTAGCAATTCTCCACATTGTTGAAAAATCAGTCGATGCTGGTGAAACTGTAAAAGTACAGTAAAAAAGTGAGCGCTCTCTAATCAGCAGCTAAGGCACCAAAGGCAATCAATATAAAACCTCATCCAAAACTAAATAAAATGGGTGCAGCGCTAAAATACTGAAAATATATGTAATGTCCGTAAACATATAAATATGTTAAAATGATATGCCAAAATCAAATAAAAAGTGACAGTCTGTGCAGATCTGGATGCGGAATAACAGTAGAATCCAGTAATGGTGCTCCAAATAGTGTGGTAAAATTACACACTCACCAGATGCGTAATGTATATACGCATTAACTGAATCTATAGAGGTCCCCTTTAGGAGTTGGATATGATCCTGGTCCAGGATAATCCTCCCTCTAGGCAAGGTGGTGCTGTCAGGAGCTCACAGGAAATAAAGGATCCAGCTGGCCAGAGATCCCTTTAAGGCATGGACGGGTGTAGATGACTGCTTTAAGGAACTCCCTTCTCTTGATACTTGTGGATGGCTGGATCGGATGGGCTCTCAGCTTTCTTCCACCTCTATTCTCTCTGTGATTTCCCCCATACACAACACATGGCTGGGGAGACTGCCAACAAGCTGTAAACCCTGCAATTGGGTTGTGTTGTGTACAGAAAAAAGAGCTGCAAGGGTGCCCCTTAGAGTATCAACTTGAATAATGCAATGTGAGACACAAAAAGGCTCACTAGATTATGATCCTGGAAAACAATATATTGTGTACCATGGCATCTGATATCTGCATGGAGTTGGTTCGTTCTCCCTGTGTTTGTGTGAATTTACGCTCAGTGTCACTGCATACTCATAGGTTTTCTATCTGCAATAATTATCCTTACAGTCCAACTCCAAGATTTCGAAAAGAAACTGAAGCCTTGGGGGTGCTTCCTGCAGATATGGTATTGTGAGATTTGGGCCTAGCACTTCATTGCTGCAGGGTATAATTAGTAGCTACTGTACCACCACTCTGCCCATATGCCTTTGTGTATCTTTTTCATTGTCCTATGTACTTATCCTTTTGCTGTGTGTTGCAGGGGAGAGCGGCGCCGGTAAGACTGAAGCCAGTAAATACATTATGCAGTACATAGCTGCCATCACCAATCCTAGCCAGAGGGCAGAGGTTGAGAGGTAAGACACAGAAGACCAGTTCCAAGAACATAAGACTGCCAAATATAAATTCTTTATATACTGCAACTTCAAATAGTAGCATGATGAACTTGGAAAAATATTAGTTTTGCCCAGGAAGGGTTGTGTCACAGCTACCTTCCATCTGTCTTTTATTATATTTTATGTATCTGTCAGCTGTAAACATTGTATGCACTGCAGGCACATGATGTCACTGCAACATTTTATGGGACCCAGTGAACTGATTACCTTCACTCTCTTTGAATGTTTGTTCAGTGTTAGAATGACTGCTATCTGTGCAGGTGAATTGCACCCTTGTATAACGAATGAGCATGTATACATGTGACTGCATTTGTCAAAATTAATGTACCCACATTCCCCTCTGTTACACCTGCATTCTTTTTATTCATGTAACCTTTTTGGTTTTGTTGTTTTTATTATGGTTAGAACTAAAAGTGCAATTGAAAACCATTTTTAGTGGGGTAAATACCGTAATAAATATTACATATACATATTCTGTGTCTTCATATGTATACACTAGGCTCCTTTCCACAAGCTTTTCAGGCTCCCCCTAGCTTCTCTGTTTACAGAATTCAATATCTCAAATTAAAAACCCATAGTTTAAAGAATTCATAATGGACTCCTGTGTCTCTAAACATATATACACTATATTGCCAACAGTATTGGGACGCCTGCCTTTGCACGCACATGAACTTTAATGTCTTAGTCCGTAGGGTTCAATATTGAGTCGTCCACAAGGTTTAGGAGGGTGTCTATGGGAATGTTTAACCATTCTTCCAGAAGCACATTTGTGAGGTCAGGCACTGATGTCAGACAAGAAGGCCTGGATCACAGTCTCCTCTCTAATTCATCCCAAAGGTGTTCTATCAGGATGAGGTCAGGACTCTGTGCAGGACAGTCAAGTTCCTCCACCCCAAACTCGCTCATTCATATCTTTATGGACCTTGCTTTGTGCACTGGTGAGCAGTCATGTTGGAACAGGAAGGGGCCATCTCCAGACTTTCCACATAGTTGGGAGCATGAAAATCTCCAAAATGTCTTGGTATGCTGACGCCTTAAGAGTTCCCTTCACTGGAACTAGGGGGCCAAGCCCAACCCCTGAAAAACAACCCCACACCATAATCCCCCAGCACCAAACTTTACATTTGGCACAATGCAGTCAGGCAAGTACCGTTCTCCTGGCAACCGCCTAACCTGGACATGTCAGAGAAGCATGATTGGTCACTCCAGAGTACACATCTCTACTGCTCTAGAGTCCAGTGGTGGCATGCATCCAACGCTTTGCATTGCACTTGGTGATGTAAGGCTTGGATGCAGCTGCTTAGCTATGGGAACCCATTCCATGAAGCTCTCTACGCACTTTTGTGCTAATCTGAAGGCCACACAAAGTTTGGAGGTCTTTAGCTATAGACTCTGCGGACAGTTGGTGACTTCTGTGCACTGTGTGCTTCAGCATGTGCTGACCCCGCTCTATCACTTGGTGGCTGAGTTGCTGTTGTTCCCAGTTTCTTCCACTTTGTTATAATACCACTATCAGTTGATCGTGGAATATTTAGTAGCCAGGAAATGTCACAGATGGACATATTGCACAGGTGGCAACCTATCACAGGACCACGCTTGATTTCACTGAGCTCCTGAGAGCAACCCATTCTTTCACAAATGTTTGTAGAAGCAGTCTGCATGCCTAGGTGCTTGATTTTATATACCTGTGGCCATGGAGGTGATTGGAACAGCTGAATCCAATTTATAAATAAACTAAAATAATAAACAACCCAAGACCATGGCTTGGAATGTGTGTAAATTGTAAATCTGACAAGCTGACTGTCAGGTGGAAGCAACCGGGCTGCTGTACAGCTTTCATACACAACCACCAACTCCACATGGGCCACGCACCATATTTCCTGCCCCCCCCCCCCTTTCTCCAGAAATATAAATAATATTTTGGTAGTTTTCAGTAATATTCAGGCCTAAAATTATTTTTTAAAGTGTGCAAATGCAAAAAGGGCTGCGAAAAGGGTTAATATTGTAACATGAAAATGGTTGGTTAAGAAATGCATTGATGGTTGAGCAGGTTACATTTTCTGTATAGTAATAATGTGACTGTTTACCAGTATCTAAAGATTAATTTCCACACCTTTCTTTATTTGTATAAAATTTGTTATGTCACCGCTTCAGGGTAAAGAACATGCTGCTCAAGTCCAACTGTGTCTTAGAAGCCTTTGGCAACGCCAAGACTAATAGAAACGACAACTCCAGCCGGTTTGGAAAGTACATGGACATTAACTTTGACTTCAAAGGGGATCCTATTGGTGGCCACATCAATAACTACTTATTAGAGAAGGTGAGATTAGATTGTACCTGTATATTGTTTACGATGTGTATAGAGGGTAAAGTTAGTGTTTGTGAAAAGTCATGCCCTGACCGACTGATATTCACCTCCCCAGTGCTCAGCCGCCCCTGCTTCCAATATTTCCAATATTGTTTTGGGCAATGGGGAGAGCATGTAAACTCCTTGCATGTGACAGTACTGTCACATGATGGAGGGGTGAAGACATGACTTCCTCTAGGCGGCAAAAAGCACTACCATGCATTTCAGCAGCTTCTCCATTGAACTCTATTGTAGCAAAAATGCTGCTTTTTAAAGAAGTCCCTGACCCTTTCCAAAATGCAAGTGTACAATCCAAAACACACACGTTCCTGCATTAAATATGGCTGTGTGTATAAATGGGTGCTGCAGCGACTGTCGGCTGGAACCGAAAAGAATCGGCAAGGGAGAATGTCACCAGCACACCGAGGATTACCAATACGGGTCCAAAGGTTTTAATAAACAATCACATAGTTACAGCAAGGCAACATTTCGGAGTCTCGCAGGACCCCTTCATGAGGTCACATGCCTGATGAAGGGGTCCTGCGAGACTCCGAAACGTTGCCTTGCTGTAACTATGTGATGGTTTATTAAAACCTTTGGACCCATATTAATGATCCTCGGTGTGCTGGTGACATTTTTTCCTTTTTCCTTTCCCTCTAGGTTCTGACACTTCATGTGACGCTCTGAAGTAGTGGTAGGGGATTGCTGGAGAAATGAATGTCCGTGGGTCAAGGACACATGGGTCTTTTCACAGACGCTGTCACCTTTCCCTGAACATAATGATAATTACAGAATTCAATGGATGATTGTTTGGACGTGTTTTTTCTTTCTCTTTTATTTTTTTAGTCCCGTGTCATCATCCAGCAGCTGGGGGAGAGAAACTTCCACTCCTTTTATCAGGTCAGTGTTAGATGGTGCAAGCTTTTTATGTTGTCTTCATGGACTAATAGTTCCTTCTTTTTATGATATCTATTATATTTTGTGCATAAGCCCTAGATTTAATAAATGCTTAGTCTCTGTAACTTTTTTTCATCTACATGCCCATAAAGATGGCATAGACACTGGAAACCATGTCCAGTCACTATTGTCTCCCCAAAGATAAGCCAGCACTGGATCTGTCCGCTTCCTGTGATGTCACACCATCTGTCTACATCACCTTAACTCTTGTTTGGCACATTCATTGCGGTTCATGGCAGAGTTTCTGCTTGCAGACATTGGCAGAAGGTTGAAGTGAGCATGTGTGTCTTCACCATTCTTTGGTGTCTTTGGCTAGCCACGTGGCAGAGAGGCTAGATCCTAGAATTCTTAAGGAAGTGATAGTAGCCAGTTAGATTCCTTCACTTGTTTCCAGAGCACAGCTTGGGTTACAAAAGCCTAAATATACTGTTTAGAGCAGTACCCCACATTTGCCATTCTTTTATTTTTAATTTATAAACCTGGAGTTCACCAGAGGTATGTAGTTTCTAGTTAACATTCTGGGCACACTAGTATGTTAGGATTAATTTTGTTCATATGTCTTTCCATAGTTAATCTTGGGAGCACCAGAGCAGACACTGCGTTCCCTTCATCTCCAGAAGGATATCTCTTCCTACACTTACACCCGCAGCTTGGCAGGGGTCAAGGTGAGTTCTGTTCTATTAAATTAAATATTGCCAGTTAATTCTTCACAGCTAACTAGTATCAGAGGGGCATTTGCCTACAGAACAGCCCTAATTCTTTGTAGCAAGGTCCTGCAAATGTACCTTGACATATGCAGTCTCCCTTTTCTTGCTGAAATATCTTTAATGCAAATTCGTAAAAGAGAGTGAGATCCCCTTGTAATGGCAGCAGATGGGCAGAGCTGGGAACACAGTTGGAGAAGTATTGCTGCTTAACTCATGAAGACATCATAAAATAGTAGAATATCTAGTTTTACATCATCCGTTTCATAGGGAAACTACATTTTAGATCGACGGATTCTTTTAAATAGAACTGAACTCTTGGCTCATATCGCCTCCTTTACCCACCCAACAAGGTCCTGATATATAACATGCTGTAAAAGGTTTACAGATAATCCCCTATCAGTGCTCCTGGCATAGTCCAACTGCAGCTGCTAGAATGGAACCATGTCATCTGTCATCCAATCAACAACCCTGACTGCGCACATTTTCGACCTATTGATTCTGATCCCTGCATATGTACGGAGTCAGCAGTAAATGATTATCTGTAAGTTTTTTTTCTCACAGCGCTGTACATGCTAGGTGAGGTGCCATGAGAGTTTAGGTCCAAGTCAAGTCGAATATTTATATTCTTATTTGATCCTTTCTTTTTCTCCTCCAGCCTTCAATTAATGATACAGCCGAGTTCAAAGAGGTGTCAGAGGCGATGAAAGTGATTGGGTTTAAACCAGAGGAGATCCAGACTGTCCATAAAATCCTGGCTACTATTCTACATCTGGTGAGTAGGTGTTAAACATGCGGCATGTCCATTGACCTGGTAAGAGAGGGTCATAGCACAGACAATCCTGTGTTTTCCACTTTCACCAGCTGTTCGTAGTGGTATTTAAAGGCAGACTTTGCCCAAGAAGCTTGGCAGCCCTCACCTTCAGCTGTGTAAATATCCATATACCTAGTGCAGTAAAAAATATGATGTGCTGGTATTCTCTCTGGGCCAAAACATGTATGCTGATTGTTGTAAGATGTAAAACATCAGACATTCTAGAGCCGTATGTCTGCCTGTCTGGCTCTCATATTCATCCAAACAGGTTAGAATTTCACAGAAGCTTGTCAAGTCTAGGCTGCCCTTTACCGTCATCCTTAACAAGAATTTTTTAGCAGCAAATTAACTCTAAGCTTAAAGGGGAACTGATCTCTAGAAAATGTTCTCACAACAAGCAAGCAGAGGACAAATGACTAGTTCAAAGTGTTGCCTTTAGTATCGTAGTATCCCACTAGTTGATCATTTCCCCAGTACTGGATTCCTATATCTAGTCCCTTAATGTGTCAGTGTGGAGCCAGCCTCTTACTAGAGGCTGGGCTTTGCTTCCTCATAGTTACATAGTTAGTCTGGCTGAAAAAAGACAAAAGTCCATCCAGTTCAACTATTAAAAAAAAAAAAAAGTTATAATCCTACACCCCCAGTTGATCCAGAGAAAGGGAAAAAACCCCCAGCAAAGCATGATCCAATTTGCCTCTCAGGGGATCAGGAAGGAATTTTTTCCCTGCAGGAGCAATCTGATATTTCCTGGATCAACCTTACCTATAAATGTTCGTATCCAGTTCTATGCCAGAGCAGCCGAATATAGCAGAATATAGCAGAGCAGCAGAATATATCCTGCTGGTAGTTGATCCTTACCACAACAGGTATCAGATCACCAGTCATCAGGGGGAATGACTGGTGATCTGATACCTGTTGTGGTAAGGATCAACTACCAGCAGGATATATTCAGAAAACGCAGATCTACAGAATGCTTGATGCAAAAGCAGGGAGATCCTTGCACTGCAGGTTCTCAAGTACAGCTTTCTCTCGAGCAAGGCGAACAGGACATTATAACATCACCAAAAATGACTCGCTCCAAATCTCCTGATACTAGCAGTCAGAGACAGCAATACCTTAGATGATCTCACACTACAGATATACAGCACATCTATGAGACTCAAGGCAAAATATTGGCTAGGCACAGGAAGTGCACGGTTATTTTTCAGGAGGAATCCAAGGCAACTGGTACATTTTCAGACTTTTCAAGTTTTTCCACAATTAACTAGATGTTTCTTATAAACAAATTTTAAGTTTTCAAGTTCAGGCCCAGGTTAAACTCTAAACTTGAAGTAGTAGTGCAGGTTTTGCACAAAAATATATGTGCAGAGTTTGCAAGAAGTCTGCAACCTCCAACCCCATCATTCAAATTCTAAATCTGTCAGGCTAGAAGAATGCAATTTGCTGCAAATTGTTGATTTTGTTTAGTAAAAAGGCAAGCAGAGCAAATGTGAGACAGCTGCCAATTTATCCTTACAATGAACAGTCCAGAAGAAGCAGTCAGAAGTCCCTAGTATCCAGTCATATGAAAAGCAAATTCCTGTTTGTTTCACCTGCACATGATTGAGTATTCAAAGTGCAGACAGCTACAGTTTATTAAGTTAAGATTTTCAACTCTTTTAGTAAATCAGCCTCTTTGTCTGGGCTACTAAATGAGTGTAAAACAGTCAGTTAACAGAGCTTTTGTTTTTTACATGTACCCTGGACAGCCCCTTTCTCATATGACCGGTTTTGTTAGGGGAGGACTGGTAACTAGAAGGAAAGGCCTTTTCTGTTTCAATATATTTATGACAAAAGAGTTGGTCATTCTTTAAGTAAAGAATATATATAGAAGTCCCGCAACTCAGGCGGAAGAGGTTACCAATGTCAACGTACAGAAAAAGCACGAATGGTAGATATCACAGATTTCCATCACTCAAATAGGGAAACCGATCAATACTAAACACCAGAATAATATGGATGTGCTCCAAGCCTATGAGCGGCACACTCAGAATCTGGATTGAGGTATCCCCCCCATTTCAAAGCAAGTATGTAATATTGGCGAGATGGTTATCATGAATCAAAATCTATATCATGTGACAGTACTGTTTTGTCACCAATAAGAGGAGAAAGAGAGATGGAAAAAAAGGAGAAAAGAAGAAGCAAGGCCTGTCCAAAGGCCAAACCCAATCGCCACCTCGTCAGTTATGAAAAAGGACTTTGTAAATAATGGATCCAGGGGTCCCAAACACTCTCAAACTTCAAGGTGGTATCTTGCAGTATGCTGACCATCTTTTCATTGATCATGATCCATGCCAATTAATTTTTCATCACCACCAGGTCTACCACCAGCCTATTCCAGGCACTCGCTATTGCAAGTTTAGATGCTAGGAAAATCCATGTGGCCTTTTCAAGGTATAGACAAATGTCTGTGCATAAAGAAAGTGTAGCATGTGTCATTGTGCCTCAGTGATTGGCAGGTATGGTGATAAAGAACATGGTTTATTGTGATCTTTCAAGATCAGCCTCCTTGGCAGTTCATGGCAATTGGTCAAATGACATCTCAAAGCCAGAAAGGAAATCGGCGATTGAAATTTACCCTTTGTCAAGTGCTGTAATCGCATTGAGTTCCACCATGTGTCACTGCTGTGGGTCCCTCTGTGATCGATGTCTAAAGCACGAATGGTAGATATCACAGATTTCCATCACTCAAATAAGGAAACAGGTCAATACTAAACACTGGAATAATATGGATGTGCTCCAAGCCAATGAGGTGCACACTCAGAAGCTGGATTGAGGTATCCCCCCCCATTTCAAAGCAAGTATGTAATACTGGCAAGGTGGTTATCATGAATCAAAATCTATATCATGTGACAGTACTGTTTTGTCACCAAAAAGAAGAGAACGGGAGACGAAAAAAAGGAGAAAAGAAGAAGCAAGGCCTGTCCAAAGGCCAAACCCAATCGCCACCTCGTCAGTTATGAAGAAGGACTTTGTAAATAATGGATCCAGGGGTCCCAAACGCTCTCAAACTTCAAGGTGGTATCTTGCAGTATGCTGACCATCTTTTCATTGATCATGATCCATGCCAATTAATTTTTCATCACCACCAGGTCTACCACCAGCCTATTCCAGGCACTCGCTATTGCAAGTTTAGATGCTAGGAAAATCCATGTGGCCTTTTCAAGGTATAGACAAATGTCTGTGCATAAAGAAAGTGTACCATGTAGCATGTGTCATTGTGCCTCAGTGATTGGCAGGCATGGTGATAAAGAACATGGTTTATTGTGATCTTTCAAGATCAGCCTCCTTGGCAGTTCATGGCAATTGGTCAAATGACATCTCAAAGCCAGAAAGGAAATCGGCGATTGAAAACTACCCTCAGTCAAGTGCTGTAATCGCATGTGTCACTGCTCTGGGTCCCTCTCTGATCGATGTCTAAATGGGGAAGCCTCCATTGAGGGACACTATCCCAAAATCTCTTACTATTACTAGCTCAAGGGGCAAGACAGCTTGACACTTCTGTTCCAGCAGAGAGTGAATGCAAGTTAAAAAAAAAAATCAAATTGTACAAAACAGGTAAGGATTTACTATTTTAACAGTTTAAGCGTGCAGATTCAGATCATTAGAAATACTCATTGGTAACGCTTTCTTTTTGTATGGTGACATTTTAACTTTAGAACAGTCTGCTGTTTTTACAGTATGCTCCTCATGCTAAGTTGTTCCTGTGGTCTTGAAAGAACTTGAGTTGTGGGATCCAAGAGGTTTTGCACTGATGACTGTTAATGCTAATGCTCTACATAGGTGTTGCTTTTATTTTTGTGATGCAATGAAAAACTGAACATGGAAGAAACCAACTGACAGTGCTTATTCATTTTTCGTCACTGTAAAATACTGCAAAAGACTTTAAAGACTGGTATGTATTTTACTCTAGCATTTATGACCCCTCTCTCTCTCTCTCTTCCAGGGTAATTTGAAGTTTACTGTGGATGGAGATACCCCCGTCATTGAGAATGGTAAAGTTGTCTCTGTAGTGGCGGACCTCCTGGGCTCAAAAGCTGATCTTCTGGAGAAGGCTTTGCTCTTCAGGACAGTGGCCACTGGCAGAGATGTTATTGACAAGCAGCACACCGAGCAGGAGGCTAGTTATGGCCGAGATGCGTTTGCTAAGGTGCCAAATAGCTAACTGAATTATAAAGATGAACTGAACAAAGATTTGTTGTTGGGATGATTGATGGCTATAGCTCTCTTTCTTTCATCTCACAGGCCATCTATGAACGCCTATTCTGCTGGATTGTCAGTCGTATCAACGACGTGATTGATGTGAAAAAACAAGATGCGGCTCTTCATGGGAAAAACACAGTGATTGGTGTGCTGGACATTTACGGGTTTGAGATCTTTGACAATAACAGGTGAAGTGTATTTCTGATGGAGAGCTTGCAGAAAGTTTGTAGTTTTAAGTGATACCATTTATTGGCTAACATGCAGTGACCCTGTCAGCAGAGGGTCACTTGAATGTCACATACGTGCAAAAACAAAGACTGCATATACCTGCCTTTCTGGCAGCCCAAGTCTTGAAAGCTGCTGCTTTACAGCCCAAAGTTCCTCTACAAGTATTTACATACTTACGGGTGTGTGAATAACCTGCTTCCCAATTGCTGTCTGTGGTTTCTCCTGCCAGCTCTTATGTCACTATAGGATGTATGAACTGGTGGGAGAAACCATAGCAGCAAGGAAAGCAAGCATTTGACCCATCCTACTAGGTAAATACTTAGAGAATGGCGAGCAATGAAGCAGCAGCTTTTCAAGAAACAGGCTGCCGAAAAGGTAATATTTACCTTTTCGGCAGCCTGTTTCTAGTCATAATTTTTGCAGGTATATTTTTTTTCAGACAAGTATACTAAGTTAATAAAAATGCAAGCTTTTGAAACCTGTAAAGGTCCTTTCTTCAGTCTGTATACAATTGTATAAAGTCTGATTAATCACCCAGCGGGTCCTGAAAGCTTGGATCTTCTTCACAAGTTATATTTTTATTGAGTTTTATAAAAGTTACAAACATTTAAATGCAGCAGCACTCATAAAAACTTGGAAAGAGAAAAATTAAAAGTTGTGCTTCATAAATCAAACAAGCCATCAATCACGATTATATATGGAGGTAAAGGAATAATAGTCAAATCTACTGATTTCTTGTAAAACTTGCAGTGACCAAACCCCAGTGGGCAGGGTGAAGCATGTCAGTGGGTGTAGCTAGAGTGGCGCTAGCTGAGGCCACATTCATCCATATACTAAGCACTGGGTTGGTGGGTGGCATCCTTTCTTTTCCCTGACGACAAAGTCAAAATTTATTACAGCGATGGGCAGGTACATATAGAGACCCAGGTCTACATCACGAATAAGAGATAGAAGTCCGTAAATGTCATGAGGTCTCAAAACCGCAGAGGGTGCACCCCACATTTTAGGAATATATCCAGGTCAGGGGCCATCTTGTCTGAGTGATTGTTTCAAGGTACATTTGTAGCAGGTTAGACTGCTGTGTTGAGGCTTTCCAGCCATATGGACCAAACTCCATCATATTTGGATGGACACCCCCTACTGCTGTAAGCGTCCTTTTATATAGAGGCTGAAAGCTTGAATCTTTAATAACTTGTGTTAGCCAATAAAAAGCGTCACTTTACTCTAAACTTTTTGCATGGTGGATGGCTAACACACTAAAAGACTGTACTACTGTTATGATAAAGAACAGAACCCAGCAGGAATTTGCCTTTGTAATCATTTGAATCTCCATTTTTTAAACTGTTCTAATAATGCAACCTTCTCAGTGATACTTGTGTCCTGACATTATTATAATATACAGCAATAGAGTAATTTAAAAAAGTAATAGTCTTTGAATTTTAGCAAACTTTGAAAAAAAATGTCAAATGATAATCGCTGTCTTGACCATAGCAACATCTCATGTTCTTTTGCTTGCTGTCCTGCATTAGAAAAGTGACAGTTGATTGATTTTATAGGGGAAACATTGATATTTCTTTCTTCCTTTTATAAACTGCTTCCATCAGAACAAGTTATTTGCAGTTGTAAATCTCACTTTCTGATTCTAGTACTTTTCCTGACTCTTTCAGCTTTGAGCAGTTCTGCATTAATTATTGCAATGAAAAACTACAGCAGCTGTTCATCCAGCTCGTTCTGACGCAGGAGCAGGAAGAATACAAGAGAGAAGGGATTCCCTGGAAACATGTGAGTATTGGGAGAATGTAGTCGGTGAAGCTGCTGTGATGTAATTTTTCATGTCCCGTTGACAAACGTGTGAAATAGCTTATCAGCGTGATAACATCCAATGTTCAACACTTTCTTACAGATAGATTATTTCAACAACCAGATCATTGTGGACCTGGTGGAGCAGCAACATCGTGGGATCATTTCCTTGTTGGATGATGCTTGTATGAATGTGGGAAAAGTGACAGACGCCATGTTCCTGGATGCACTGAATAAGCAGTTGGGAAAGCATGCCCATTACTCCAGTAGGAAGGTAAGAGGGTACTTATTTTTCCAGGTTTCCCTAGTATCCGTTCTTTTCAATGAAATATGGATCATAACATCACACCCAGTACTTGCATAGACAAAGTGTGCAAAGCCAAGGATAACAAGGTCTTTGCTGGACATGCCCATAGGTCTGCAGTGTATAACAAAGGCTATACTTCATTATTCAGTACCTCAGGTAAACTATAAAAATCCTCAGTAAGTTATTCTTTTTAAAGGCATAGTAGACCTTTTGAAAAAATATTTAATGCACCCATGTTGATAAATGAAAATAAACGTGCATTTGTTCATTTTTAATTGCAGGGCATTGCAACGGTGATCCGTGTGTCGCAGGTGCAAAGTACAGGCTCCTACATTGTTTACATCCCAGCCCCAGGTTTGTACAGCGTTACGGACCTACTATTATGGGGCTGGAGGAAGCAAACAATGGTTGCATCTCCGCACAGGATACACCCTGCAGTTCATGTAAATGGAAGGCGGTTTGAGAGTGGGGGGGGGGGGGGGGGGGTTAAAGAATGTGACTGTTTTATGTTGCATCTTAAATATGGATGAAACCTGAAATATGTTCCCAAAGGTAAGCCAAGCCTATAAAACAGACAACTCAGGGGTCTCTTTAAAGCTCACCCACATTATTCTTACTTTTCCATTGTTCCTTAGCTGCTCCTTCATTTGTCAAATCTGGTGCTTCTGTGTATGGGGGACATATGACCTCCTCCCTAATAAAGCTTTTGGGCCAAGTGGCCAACCTCCATGCCCAAACACTGTCACATGATGGAAACAATGACATGATTGACCCTGTGTAAGCTCTGATACCATCCAACATGAACCTTCTACATGGTTAGGATTGTGGTGGAATAAAGCAGCTGGGAAGCACAATCAGAATCAGAAGTGGGTTTTATAGAAATCTGTCACTTTGCGTAAATGGACAACATTATGGAGTCTCTTTTTAAAGCAGAACAAAACTCTCCTCTCCAAGGAAGCTGCCATCTTAGCCTCTGTTTGATCTGCAGTTGCCATGCTGCTGCACATGTGATCAGTTATGACTGCAGCCATTTAATGGCTTGACAGATTGGTTGAGAACATAAGCAACTGTGACAGTTATCATTGATGGCATGCCTTGAATTTAACTATTTTGTGAAGCCGTTAAATTGATGGGTTTAGTTCCGCTCTAAAGTTAACAGATGTTCAGGAATAAAAATATAAATATTCATACTCGCCTAGATGGCTGCAACACCGATCCCTGCTGCAGCTGTCCCCTGCCGCCTCTAAGACTGAGAACTAAGCGATCAAACGCCAGTCTTCAGCCTGCAGGGAGCTGAAGACTGTCCGTCACTAGAGTGCAGGTCAGGGGATGGGAGCGGATGGCTCAGGCTCTTGGCGACATGCTGAGAATCTAAGCCAGCTGCCAGTCCATGCATCTGGGTGGATCCCGACATAAAAGTTCAGATCATTCCAGACCCTGGACTGGCTGAGTGACGTCAGACAACAGCAGGCTTTAGCCCACCGTCGGCCGAAAAGGGGTCACGGGAGTGCAAAACTAAGGGCACTCCTGTAACCCACAGTAGCAGTGTGACATGAAAACTTTGGCTCTACTTCTCCTTTAAACTGATTGTAAAATGTATAGGCAGAGGTTACCTTTAGTGAAAATCATATATCAAAGCAGTCAGTAGAGCTGAGATTTAGATACTTAAAGCTATATGCAAATCTGAATTTTTTTCTACCAAATTTTTTGCCCCACCAAATTTCCAGGCCTTCCTATCAGTCTTTGAAGGTTGGGTGACCTCATTGGTCAATAGGTACACTTGGCAGGTACGGGGGAAGAACTCCGGTTTCCTCCCTCACTCCAAAGACATACTGCTAGGTTAGGTGGTTCCTGTCTAAATTGGCCCTAGTATGTTTATGTATGAATGGGAGCAGGGGCAGACTGACAACTCATGGGGCCCCTGTGTCCTTGCGCAATCTCAAAAAAGCCTATGAAAAAGGTACCAGGGGCATCTCATGGGGCCCCCTACTGACCCCCCGGGCCCACGGGCAGTGCCCGAGTTTCCAAATGGTCAGTCCGCCCCTGAATGGGAGTTAGGGACCTTACATTGTAAAGCTCCTTGAGGGTTAGGGACTGCTGTGAATGTACAAATATATATGTAAATCTCTGCGTAAATTGGCGGCTCTATAGAAGTACCTGTAATAAATAAAATTTAATATATATATATATTCGTGTAGATACATTGCTCCACTGACACGTTGCATCGCCTGCTTGTGATGTGGCTTGTCCAGCAGAGGGAGCCAGGTTCCCTGTGGATTCTCACCACTGCTGTGTACAGATCAGGCTTTCAATGATGATGTCATGTCTAGCCAATGGACATTGGACACAGTTGTCGCCTGATTGAGGCTGTCTGCAGCCCTATTGGTATTCAGGGGTTTGAAGCATTAGTCTTTAGTACCTAGCTGTGGAATTCTTGGGCTCTTTTTTTCCCTCTAAATTCGTCAGTGACAGAATAGTTGTGTGTGGCTCATTACATTTAGTGACCTGGGCTTTGGATATTAAGATTCTACACGTAATGCCTTCAACAATAGTAAGATGACACTATTTTATTCAGTGGACACAAGGCCTGTCTTCAGTGACCTGTGCTTCAGAGCATGCTGGGAATTGTTTTTTTAAAAAAAAACTGGAGATCTGTATGTTGCAAGGATAAACAGAAATAATACAATGTGAATACAAAATTGCAGACTTGTATTTTTTTATGTGATCAATAATGAGTTAAACAGTTTGGAGCTTCTTAGGTTTGCTGAGATTTTTTTTTATTTTAACCTGGATTTTTCTACTTGGCCTATAATGGAAATAGCTTGTCACCCCGATCACCCCAATCCCGACTTTGAAATCGTGCGCCTTACAGTGACATTGCATGATTTCAAAGTCAGATGACATGTCTATTTGAGGTGCGATTTGCAAGACATTTGACACAGATGTCTATGCAAATCGCACCAAAAGTAGTGCATGTACTACTCCGACCAACTCAGAGCCATCCAGCATCATCGGTTTCCTCCCCGGCCTGACTGTCCCTGGCCCAGCCCTTTCACTCATTGGATTTCCGTTTTTCCAATCATGGAAGCTCAGAATGACATGTAAGCATTACCCAGGGCAGTCTAAAGACAAATACAGACTCCCTAGGAATACCCACTCCTGACACACACTCAAGACATTTTGACATTTGCACAGTCCCTCATAAGAGTCACACCACTGCTTGCATCAGGGCTGATGACTCTTGAAAGGATTAATGAGACAGGGTGCTGTGATATTTTCAGGAAGCTACTGTATATACAGCCCCCTGCTGGTCCTTCCCATCAGCCATGATCTCCCTGCATTGGATATAGAAGCACAGAGACCCAGCAATGACATCCCTGGGTCTAAAATAGGGTATGTAAAGAAAACAGGGTTTCATTTAAAATGGCATTATCATGTTGATGAGGAGGGAAAGAAGGACCAGTTGAAGGCAAACTATAAGCAGCTTAAACTTCAGCTTTAAACCTACTATTGATTCTGTTCCCTGCAGGTCACTCCAACAGATAAAGCTCTGGAATATGACCGAGATTTCCGAATCCGTCACTACGCTGGGGATGTAGTGTGAGTATCACGAGGACTCTTGACTATTAAGTTGTCAACCTTGGCATGAGATTCTAGTGTTTAATAACATGGCACAGACCTATTCTCCAGAGTGGCCATTTGAATCAAATTGGCATTTGATGAGTTCCACAGTTTCCTTGTTTTGGTTCTCACCATTTTCTTTTCCTGACAGTTACTCAGTGGTGGGATTTATTGATAAGAACAAAGACACATTGTTCCAGGACTTCAAGAGACTCATGTATAACAGGTGAGACAAATCTATACTATGTGTATTACTGTGAGCATTGATTGAGGTCTCTTCTTTGCAAAATATTTTAGAGATCTCCGCAGGGAAAGTGTAAAATACTTCCATATCCCAAAAGCTAGAAAGGATCCAGTTTAAGAACAAAAATATTTTTGTCTTTTATCCCCCCGACCTTACAAATCATTTGTAAATTTGATGACTTGGCCAATGTTGTTTTGAAAGTACTTCAGAAAACATTTGCTTTTAGCATTTCATTTTTGAGTGAATGGAATCTTCTAAAGGAAACCACACGTAGTGTCACAAAGGTTGTTCATTTGAGAAACATTTCCGTCTTGCTCCTATGAATTTTCTCATCACAGTGATTGAAAAAGAACATCGGTTTGACCCCACTAACAATTAGAAAGTCAAGAAAATGCTCTTAAAATGAAACATTTCAAAATAAATTCTGATAGTGTGTGGCCAGCTTTAAGCTATTCATACCTTTAATAATATTTGTCGTTCAAACAGTGGGCTGAAAGAAAAAAAATGACCTGATTCCCCCATCCACATCACTCCTATTGTATTGTGACATTGAGGATTCCCCGCCATCAGAATACACTGATCAATCCTGCAGGCTATAGCTGGTGGCACTGATCATTTGGGAAACTGGTAGATCAACTTCTGTACAGCCACCCTGCCCATACATGAATTGAAATCCAGGGGGTCCCCGCTGAACCGGACGAATTTCGATCCCTGTATGGCCACCCTTAGTCTGCTATACACACCAAGGGGTTTACAGGAGACATGAGATGGAGCAGATATGACATTTTGGTTTGGAAGTCCTTTTTAGAATGGTCAAAAGATCTAGTTCCAGATACATATGGGAATTCAATATGCACCTGGGGCAGCCATATTTGATGATTTCATAAACCGGGTTTGCTTCCTGACGATCCTCTGATCTTACTAAAAAGGCGTTTCTGGTTTAAAACTATTGATTCTTAGTAGTAACATGCCAACAATGCACCTTAAAGACAAGAGTTGTGTCATCTTTGGCTTGGCTGTAGAGCTGAGATCATCCTTTTTATTCCCTTTTACCCACAAAATATACTGTTAGAAATACTGATATGCATCCTAGATTAATGTGATTTTTAATGCTAGCTCCACTTTAACTAAAGATGGTCATACACTGATCAAAATTTGGACAGTCCTGCAGGGAGCAGCTGAATTTCGATCACTGTGTGGGCCGCCCTGCTCGTCAGAAGTCAATTGTTCAGGTGACTTTGAAGGGGCATGTTGGAAATTTTTCCATCAATCAGCAGCTGCAGTCAGCTGCAGCCGCTGATCAGTGTGTTCTGACAGTGACAGGTACTGCTGTCAGATTACAACGCACAGGATGGGGGGGATTCTTCCATCCACCTCAGTTTTGTGGCTGGAGAAATCGCTTTGTTTGTATGTACACTATATTGCCAAAAGTATTAGGACGCCTGCCTTTAGACACACATGAACTTTAATGGCATCCCAGTCTTAGTCCATGGGGTTCAATATTGAGTTGGCCCACCCTTTGCAGCTATAAACAGCTTCAACTCTTCTGGGAAGGCTGTTCACAAGGTTTAGGAATGTCTATGGGAAGGTTTGACCATTCTTCTGGAAGCACATTTGTGAGGTGAGGCATTGATGTGGACAAGAATGCCTGGCTCACAGTCTACGCTCTAATTCATCCCAAAGGTGTTCTACCGGGTTGAGGTCAGGACTCTGTGCAGGCCAGTCAAGTTCCTTCACACCAAACTCCCTCATACATGTCTTTATGGACCTTGCTTTGTGCACTGGTGCGCACTCATTGTGGAACAGGAAGGGACCATCCCCAAACTCTTCCTACGAAGTTGGGAGCATGAAACTGTCCAAAATGTCTTGGTATGCTGACACCTTGAGAGTTCCCTTCACTGGAATGAAACCCCAACCCTTGAAAGACAACCCCACACCATAATCCCACCTCCACCAAACTTTACACTTGGCACAATGCAATCAGGCACGTACCGTTCTCCTGGTAACCACCAAACCCAGACACATCCCTTAGAATTACAGACAGTGTGATTCGTCACTTCATAGAACACATCTCCACTGTTCTAGAGTACAGTGGTACCGTGCTTTACACCACTGCATTCAATGCTTTGCATTGCACTTGGTGATGTAAAGCTTGGATGCACACAAAGTTTGGAGGTCTTTAGCTGTTGACTCTGCAGACAGTTGGCGACTTCTGCTCACTGTGCGCTTCGCCATGCACTGACCCCGCACTGTCATTTTAAGTGGCCAACCACTTGGTTGTTCCCAGTTGCTTCCACTTTGTTATAATACCACTAACAGTTGAGCGTGGAATATTTAGTAGCAAGGAAATTTCACGGATGGACTTGTTGCACAGGTGGCAACCTATCACAGGACCACGCTTGAATTCACGGAGAACCTGAGAGCGACCCATTCCTTCACAAATGTTTGTAGAAGCAGTCTGCATGCCTAGGTGCTTGATTTTATACATCTGTGGCCATGGAGGTGATTGGAACACCTGAATCACATGATTTGGAGGGGTGTCCCAATACTTTTGGAAATATAGTGTATGACCATCTTAACTGGAAATCGCACTCTGTACAGAGTCAAAGTGACTGCTGTTAACAATTGGCAGCAATATGACATAATCTAAGACAGATACACAAAACAATGGTAGTAGAATTACATAACATCCATCTGCATTGGCTGTCATAAATGCTGATGTTTTACAATAAAGGTAAAATTATAACTGAAGTGTTAACATATGAAACTGATATGTGTGTTTGGAGGGCTAAGGCCAGCTATACACGTTAGGATTTCTCTCATTAAGCCCTGTGAGCTGAACAAGTGAAACCACTAGATTCCCCCATCCATACTAAACAGCGTGGCTGGAGGAATCTTCTCTGCCAGTTGTACTCTGACAGCTACTGCGGCTGCCTGAATACCTGAGCCGTGACTTCATCTGATCGGCTGCAGTCTCTGTGCGGCTAAGAATTTTTCGCCCAGCTCCTTAGATCTTCAGATCAAAGTTTATCGGGGTGCATGGTGTCACGTATAGCTTGACTTTTGCCTGATTCAACAGGAATAAGCTGCATATCAAGCCGTCTATGGCTCAACTCACTCACCTAAATTTCTTGGGAATTGCAGTGATGAGATGTCAGTGCCAAGAGAGGGAAGCGTAGCAGCAAGAGTAAGATTCTCTGGCAGTGAATGTTGTGTGGAGGTGGAGCCGCAAACCCCGATGCAAACCCCGATCAGAATCTGAGAGACCCAGACAGAGGTGGGGTATTCATTCCATTGGAATTTTTCCTGAACTGGGTAGATTTTCCCCAAGAATTATTTACATAGAAAGCAAAGTGAAATGGACTCCATAATAGTTAAAAAGGGAGTGCTGAATACCATGATTTAAAATGGTAAGCTCTGTGGACGAGCTCAAATTCCATTAAGCTGTCTGGGCAGCTGTGCCCCGCTCTTTGTAGAAAATGGAAGCAGGAGTTTCATAAATATTCATGATGTCTTGTACACACGCCTTCTCTCCATGTCAGTCGTTGTCAGTGTTCCGAGGAACACTAAGGTACAGCCAAGTCCATGTTTCCCGGAAACCATGCCAGTGAGATGGAGGGGGGGGGAGGACAGGGCAGACCCGATCCAGCTGACTCCTGATTCAATATCAGCTGCATCCTCCTGGTTATATAGAATACAGAATCTTCTGATCCCACACAAATAAAGCGGTTATGTAATCGTGTTATTATAGAACAGATGGTGACGGGTTCATAAGGATTTATTATAAACAGCTAGTATTTATCGTATTATTGTCATGTACACCTTAGCCTCTGTGATATGAATGGTCATAATGGTTACCATGTTGCAGCATGGTGGTCAGCACGGTTGCTATGGAGCTTTGATGTCCTGGGTTAGGTTTCTACCACGGCCACTCTTAGTATAATTTGCGTCTACCTATGCATGCATTGGTATCCAAGTACTTCATTTTGCTCCCACAAGACAAAAACATGCTAAGAACCAATATCAACTGGTTGTTGTTTCAGAACTGCTTCTCTCCCATTCAAATCTATGGTAATGAAACCGCAGCTAAAGTAGGTCAAATGCACCTGCACTGAATTTTAGAAGCATCTGAAGATTGTTTTTGCATTTACTTATCAAATCCTTTTAATAGTTTAGCTGTTGTTTACTCACATTGGCCATTGTGTGTGACTGTATGACTGCATTGGGGACATTACATTGAGGGCAGTGACTGCTATGAACAGAGACTTGTCTGGGAAGGTAGCAGCTTTGGCCCCCATCCCCTCAGCATCATATTTACCAGCATTTTCAGGCTACATATCACATCAGAGTTGGATTATCCACAAGGCAATGTAGATATAAGCTCTTGGATGTCCACGGTTCCCAGCTACAATCTTCATTGTCCACAGCAATAGCAAAGCTGGTCAATGCTGTGCACTGTCGTCACTTCACAAAGGAGGATGCACTTGACATTGATAAGTATTGCAGTAGACAGAATCCACCCCATTTGCCTTTTCTGTACTGACATGGGCCTTTGAGATACCAGCAGCCTACATTGCATCCTCCTTTTATGAAGTGCACAGCTTTGACTAGCTTTGCTATTGCTGTGGATAATGAAGATTATAGCTGGGAACCCTAGACATTCAAGGGCTTATACCTACATTTCCTTATGGATGATCCAGCTCTGATGTGATTGATATGCAGCCTTAAAAATGCTGGTAAATATGTGGGAATTCTATGTATATGTAGTTATACTTTGTAATTCACACCAAAAACTGCTTTGAGAAGTTTTAGCCAATCAAGCATTACAGCTGTGTCAAAAATTGGAGCAATTTGTCACTGGACATTGCAGTCAATAGAAAGCAGCTTATTGGATTCACATTATTTTCTCATTGCGGCCGCTCATTCCAAGTCCTTTGACCTCCATATATTATCCTGTGACTTTTCCTGTCTCTTCAGCTCCAACCCTGTGTTGAAAAACATGTGGCCCGAGGGAAAACTGAGCATCACAGAGGTCACCAAACGTCCCCTGACAGCTGCCACCCTCTTCAAGAACTCCATGATTGCCCTGGTGGATAACCTGGCATCTAAGGTACCAGCTCTGATCACCCTGCTACATATTTTGATATGCCAGCAGCTCTACTGCTCATCCATGGCGACCTCCAGCTGTGAAGGCGCCACTGAAACAACACCTGAATAATATTTTCTATTATTCAGGCTGCAAGGAGCTTAACCCAGCAAACAGAGAAGGATCTTGTTCGTGACATCTGGTTGTATGTGTGTATGTATGTATAGGTATGTACGTGTGTGTATATATGTGTGTGTGTGTATGTATGTGTATGTGTGTGTATATATATATATATATATATATATATATATATATATATATATATATATATATATAAAAATTTAATTCTTTATAAGGTTTGCATCGAAAAATGACAGTAATGACATAGGTAGTTTGTAAGACATCAGAGGTGACTGAAAATAATTTTTAATAATTTTTTTTTTCCTTTTGTCCATTACCAGCATTAAAAGTAAACCGACCTGATCTTCTGTTTTTTGGGGTTTTTTGTTTTTTTTTTTACCATTAGCAATGCACAATTGAATTTTTCCTTTCTTTATTAAGATAACCAGTCATCTTTCACTGTTCAAATTGCTTCAAACCAATGAAAAATTACTTCTGAATGTTTGCTGTACCTAACAGCAATCTTTGGGTCCGGACATTGTCAGATGGCCTACTATATTTTGGCTTAATGGGTAACTTACTGCCCTGGATTCTTGGGGTTCAGTACTGACCAGGGGGGACTATCTGTATAGCATTTCCACGTTTCCACTTAGCTCATGTAGGTTCTTTTTTAATGCTGTGGTTTCCTTCCACAATCCAATCACATACTGGTTCTTTCATTGGCTTCCACCCACATCAGTCTGTTAGGGGCATTACACCGTAAGCATCTTTAGTGGCAGGGACTGATGTGATTGGTTCTGTGTACTCTGCACATAGCTGTAGCAGTGGCATATAAATAAGTAAAATTTAAAGCCCTAAAACTACCTTTGAAGCTTTAGTACATAAAAATGTCCAGGAATGTTCTTTTTTTTTTTTGGGGTGGCTGGGGTTTGTAATTATGCCAAACATGTCAACCATAAGTTGGTTTTAATAAGTTTTGATTGATGGAGCAATAATGCCTAAAAAGTCACAAAAAACTGCATTTTGCTTCATGGTATACCCAGCCCTACGGATGTTGGCATACCCTACACCTTCCACTTCACTCATCATTTCTAGAGCGGTTGTTTGATGGCTTCTTGAGCACAGATTCATTGGGTTTGTGTTTCATACTGTATTACTATTCTAGTGTAATTTCTAAAATTTCCTCCTATTCTGCCTTCTGTTTTCCTCTTCCTTGTAGCTTCCAGCAGTCAGCTGTTTTCAGGTGCGTCATTCTTCTCTCCCTGCTCATGTTCTTTCTCAGCCATACCTCTGCTGTCCTTAATGTTGTCAGGTGCCTTCTCCATCTAACTTTCTATCACTATCTGCTGACCTTTCAGGAGCCCTACTATGTTCGCTGCGTAAAACCAAATGAGAAGAAGTCACCATCTTTGTTTGATGAAGAGCGTTGCCGTCACCAGGTGGAGTATTTGGGTTTACTTGAAAACGTTCGTGTCCGGCGAGCTGGTTTCGCATATCGGCAAGTGTATGAGCGGTTTCTCCATAGGTATGGACAAGCTTTTCCTATACGGTCAGTCTATTCATCTATGCCTCATCTGTCAATAGGAAAAGTCTTTTTTGGTCAGATAAAATTAATTGTAATAGAACCATGTTACATTAGCTTTCCGTAGTTCAAGTATTACCTTTCCTACTGCTTTGATGATTTGGTTACTTACAGCGGAATTCCATCTAGTTTTTTTTTAAATATATTAAAAAAATTAATCTCCTCTGCATATGTCAATCACCTGCATATCTGTGGTGTTTAATGCAACTCTTCTTTTCATTTAATTCCTATCATTCTCTGCACCTCATCTAAAAATCCAGCCCAAGTTGACATTGTTGTAACCCTATCTTATCTGCAGCCCACATATTACTTGCACACAAATGTCAGGCAGAGTTCATATATGTCAGAAGGTTGAGATTTCTAATGAACTACCTGTAGTACCAAATTGAAATGTTCATTTTCAGGGTAAGGCAGTCCTTTTGCATGGGGGAACTTAGACAGAGGTCTGATTGCCCTAGGAAAGAACAGATGATTTACCTGCTATGAAAAATATTTATACATAGAGATAGTGTCGGTGAAAGGTTCCTTTAGGATGTAACAATATGTACAGTAGTCTGTAAGACTAATAGGCAAAAAGTCCATCTAACCATGAGTTCACAAGATGGGAAGAGCAGTCAACACTTCAAGGCAAGCCTTCTTACAGAGAGAGGAAGCGATTTCCACGAAAGTAAATGAAAAAACAAAGAAGCTCCACTGAGTGTAGATTGCAGGCCAATTTATTATTAAAACACAGAATAAAGTTGCACTCACATTGGATGTGCCTGCTTTTACTTCACCAAAAGTCCGTGTACGGTGTATGGAGAGTCAGCCATCCAGCCGGCCGCGAATACAGCCGAGTAACGTCAGAACACACATTATGGGCAGCGGACTTTCCATACACCGTACACGGACTTTTGGACGTGCCTGCCTTTACTTCACCAAATGTGAGTGCAATTTTACTCTGTGTTTTAATAATAAATTGACCTGCAATCTACGCTCAGTAGCACTTATTTGTTCTTTTATTCTGAAAAATGTTTGCCTGACTTACCTCTTAAAGCGGAGCTCCACCCAAAAGGGGAAGTTCTGCTTTAAGCCTTTGTCCCCCGCTCCCTATTAAGGATTGGCAGATTTGGGGAGCGGGGGGGAAGGGGGTACCCGAATTTGACAGGTACCCGCTCCCACTTCTGCTGCGATCGCCTAGGTCAGTGGTCGGCAAGCCGCGGCTCGCGAGCCACATGCGGCTCTTTACACACTCTAATGCGGCTCTTCTGTGTGCCGGGCGCCCGCTCCCCTCCCTCCTCTCGGTCGGCCGCCCCAAAAGTCCGCGCGGACCTTTTAATCCGGCCCGCGGATGTGGCTGTCAGGATGTGTGTAGGCGGGGCAGCGTGACGAACGTGAGGGGAGCTAGGCTCTTCTCACAGTCCGCCCTGAAGACCCGAACGGCGCGGGAACACGGCGAGAGGAACGCGCGGAGCAAAGGTAAGTGAATTGACACGGGGGGGACTTGGCTTACTACTTGGGGGGGAATAGTACTGTGGGGGATGAAATACTATATGAGGGATGAAATACTATATGGGGGATGAATTACTATATGGGGGATGAAATACTATATGGGGGATGAAATACTATATGGGGGATGAATTACTATATGGGGGATGAATTACTATAGGGGGGATGAAATACTATATGAGGGATGAATTACTATGGGGGATGAATTACTATAGGGGGGATGAATTAATATGGGGGATGAATTACTATATGGGGGATGAATTACTATATGGGGGATGAATTACTATATGGGGGATGAATTACTATATGGGGGATGAATTACTATATGGGGGATGAATTACTATGGGGGATGAATTACTATATGGGGGATGAATTACTATGGGGAATGAATTACTATGGGGGATGAATTACTATATGGGGGATGTATTACTATGGGGGATTAATTACTATGGGGAATGAATTACTATGGGGGATGAATTACTATATGGGGGATGAATTACTATATGGGGGATGAATTACTATGGGGGATGAATTACTATGGGGGATGAATTACTATATGGGGGATGAATTACTATATGGGGGATGAATTACTATATGGGGGATGAATTACTATGGGGGATGAATTACTATGGGGGATGAATTACTATATGGGGGATGTATTTTCAGTTTTAAAAATGTGGCTCTCAAAATAAATTTCAATCGTGGTTTTGGCGAGATTTGGCTCAGTTGAAAAAAAAGGTTGCCCACCACTGGCCTAGGTGATTGGAAGTGTAAGTTGTCTGGCGGCAAGCTGTCCCAGTTGGGTGCCCACACTGAAGATGCCGGCACCAGGGAGAGAAGACGACCAATGAAATCAGTGGTAGTGAGGACACCGCTGGACCGAGGGACAGGTAAGTGGCTGTATTTTAAAAGTCAGCAGCTACAGTTTTTTTAGCTGCTGACTTTTTTTTTTTTTTTTTTTTTTCAGGTGGAATTCCGCTTTAAAATCTGTTGGAAAAAAAAATCTGAAAATAGAATGTCATTAAGATATCATTAATAATCTGCATTTTAAAAAAAAATTAGCATGTTAAATTAAAATTTGGGACTGTTAGTAGAAGCAGGTGGCCTGATGTTTTTGCCCAGGCATAGTCACTGCTTTTGGCATAAGATTGTACTCTGAATTTGTTAGATTGCTGTAGTTCCAAGAAAGCTGTCTATAAATATATTGAGGTACAGGAGAAGTATGGGCTTAAAAAAAAAACATAACAAAAAAAAAAACACCTATACTCGCCTCCATCTGTGTGACGCTTCAGCTGCCCCATGCAGACTTTTAAACCGAGAACTCCGATCTTGGTCTGCTCCAAGTGGAGAGCAGTGACTGTTGGTCTCCTCTTTCCGCTCTGCTCCTCCAGCACCGAGCTGGAGAGGGGGCGGGCATGGCTGGCTCCAGTTTTTAGCCACGTGCTGAAAGGCAAAGCCAGCTGTCAATCAGGCAACAGCGTGAATCCCAACACTACTGTCATGATCCTGCCCAAGTCTGTCTTGGCTCTGCCGAGTCAGCTAATGGCAGGCTATAAGCTGACTCTGGGTTAAAGGAGTACAAAAGAAAATGTAATCCTGTGACCCACAAGAGAAGTATGGCCAAAGAGGCTTTCGCTATAGTTCTCTTTTAAGAACGAATTTAAAAGTGGAACTGTTTATTACAATTATCGTCCGTCTGCATTCTGCTGGACATAATATACATTAACATGTAGGAAAAAACAGAAAGAGAGGGCGCACCAGTCTAGTTTTTTCCTAGATGTCACAGGACATCCACGTCCTGGAGGGCAGCAAGGCCAGGGGCGATTCTCCATAGGATCTGTTGTGTATCAACAAGGCTACTTCACTTGTGCACAGGAGACTATTCTGTTTGTTGTAAACATTAACATGTGTTTTGTATTGTCTAGTTGTGTGCCAAAAGCACCACCCTTGTTCACCACCTACTCACCACTGTTTGTTTGGTTTTTTGTTTTCTCTTTATCCAGGTACAAGATGATCTCCCAGCTAACCTGGCCTAACCACGACTTGCCTTCAGATAAAGCTGCTGTGCAGAAGCTGCTGGAGGAATGTGGATTTCACCAGGATGCTGCTTACGGCAAAACCAAGGTTTTTATTCGTACCCCGCGTACCCTGTTCTCCCTGGAAGAGAAGCGGAGTTTGATGCTAATCAGGATCATTCTTTTCCTGCAGAAGGTGAGCTAGTGATAGAGGTAAAGATGCTTGTTTTACCTTCTGTGTGAAATCTTAGTGGGTATCCTACACTTTTCCTCAGTATGATATAAACTTTAAGACCAAATGTTTACATATATCTGACCATCACATCTACTAAATTGCCAAAAGTACGTGGACACCCCTCAAATTTACCAAGTTCAGGTTTTTCCATTGAAGGGTAATGTTATTACTATAACGTACAAAGACATTTTGACAATTCTGCGTTTCCAGCCATGAGGCTCCACATTGATGCCCATGGTTTTGAAACAAACTCATATAGGTGTGATGGTCAGGTGTCCATAAATGTTTGCCTATATTGTAGTTTTAGGTAATAAATCCCTGAAAATGTCTGCCAGTCTCTCCAACACCTTTTGCTTCTTCACAAAATATAAAAAGCAATAGGAAATAATTAGTGGTTCTAAAGGCAGAAGATTTTTTACCTTCATGCATTCTAAATTTTTTACCTTCATGCATGTAAAAAAACCTTCTGGGTGCAGCTTTCCCCTCAGCCCCCCTTATACTTACCTGAGTCTCATCTCGATTCAGCGATGTGCATGAGAGCTCCAGCTCTCCTGGGTCTCTCTTTGTCCTCATTGTCTCACACAGCAACAGGAACCGATGGCTCCTGCTGCTGTCAATCAATGTCCATTCACAGGAGTGCGGCTTGGAAGCAAGCCTGCCCGAGTGTCCTCATAGCAAGAGGCTTGCTATTGGGGCACTTGGCAGGTGGGAGGAGCCAGGAGCACCAGCGGGGAACCAAAAAAGAAGAGGAATTGGGCTGCTGTGTGCAAAACCATTGCACAGAGCAGGTAAGTATAACATGTTTGTGATATTGGGCATGATCATCATGAAATGACTTGCATGATCATCAAAAATCTATGAACCATAAATTAAAGTGTAGCCCTAGGCAGAAAGTTAAATGCATGGCTGAAAAACAAATACGTTTTACATGCTTAAATATTTGCCACTTTGGCCACTCATTCTACATACATACATTTATGGCAGTCGGCTAGATCACTTTACTACGTTCTGGGATAGTAAGATTGTTTTCTGGGCCAGGTACTGCATTAGGTAGAAGTGATTACACTGATTAATTGTCCAACGAGGAGGCTTGAGAACTGATTTAGGAAGTTAAATGACTGAACTGCCACCCATCTGGATTTGCATTGTTCAGAATGTGTTTACATCACAATACAAAAATTACAAATAATATTGCAGTTAAACCAGTCAGCATACATGTATTTTGGTTATGTATTTAGTATTTTGCATGCAGTTGAACACTGTATGTTTCCAAGCACAATTTCAACTTGTTTCCTTCTTCTCAACCCCCTTAAAATGTAAGTGTTCTGATTTTGTCACTTTCCTGGTTTAGATGTGGAGGGGAACATTGGCTCGCTGGCAATATAAGAGAACCAAAGCAGCCCTCAAAATAATGCGGTACTACCGACGCTACAAAGTAAAGTCCTACATCAAGGAGGTTGTCCGCAGGTTTAATGGTGTTCGGAACAGCAGGGATTATGGGAAGAATGTCAAATGGCCTACACCTCCAAAGGTGCTTCGTTCCTTCCAGGAATTCCTGCAGAGAGCCTTCCACAGGTATACAGGCACAACAGCTGGATCAAAATGAAGCACAATTCTACCATGATTTACAGCAAATGGCAGCTAAAGCTTTCTTTGTTTACAGGTGGAGGGCATACCACATAATAAAAACTATACCTCCCGCTGACATACCAAAAATCAAGGCCAAAGTGGCTGCATTTGAGAACCTCAAAGGTCAGCGAGCTGACTTGGGGCTACAGAGACGATGGGAAGGCAGTTACCTTGCTTTGGTAGGTCTGCAGTTGTAAAAAGGCAGAAGGCAAAAATAGTAAAGCTGTAATTGTAATAATTTCCCTTATTACTTGTATCAGAAACAAGAGAACAGCCAAGACTCAGAGGTGTTCGTATCCCGGGCTAATGAGCTGCAGAGGAAAGACAAGTTCATGCAGCCTCTCTTCTCCTGTCGTGTACGAAAGGTATGCAACTATGGAACTGTGTGATGTATGGCCAGTTGTATAGAGAATACAGTGAGACTCTCATAGCGGACATTATTCAGATCATTCTGCCTTACCTTGGCTGAATAGGCTTTTACTGTACCTAGTAAGCATTCATTATACCATGGTTTCTTAACCAGGGTTCCTCCAGATTTCTGCCTCTCAGATAAGATCCCACTGACACCATTGATCGTTTTAGCTATCTGTAAGGGGGAATTCTTCCCAATGACCACAAGTGTAAGGAGCATTCTTCCCTCTGACTATCACACTAATGTTTCATGGGTTGTAGATAGTCATTTTTAGCATGGGTTCCCTGAGACCAGAAATGTATTCCAAGGGCTCCTCTGAGTTGATGAGGTTGAGAGAGGCTCCGTTACACTTGTATCTAGAATAAGTTGTATTGCTTTGGTGATTCTGGCTTCCTCTTACTTTTCTCTAGTATATGTGATATATGTAACCTGTCATCTATAAAGAGAGAGAGTTCAGCTCATACATACATTATGCTACTGTGCAGGTTTGCAGATTACAGATCAGCGTGACAAAAAAAAAAGTTGGCAAGGTGGGATCTAACACATGACCTCTGCTCCTGATTGTGCACAAGAGTAACAAATGGCAAAGTACAGTAGTCAAAACAATTGTTTGACACTTTTTGAAGGAGCTGAAGTGCTTTCTGCATTTTCAGCATGGAGTCAGGCACTTGACAACAGCTTTCAGATCTTGGGGGTCACTCTGGCTCTCAGCTCAAGAGTTTCCCCCAAATACAGTAATCCTAGCTAAATCAAGATGCAAATGTAATGTTTTGTAAGTGAGCATGTAAAGTTATATTCATTCAAGAATAAATATTTAAATTATTTCTTATAGAGACACCATGGCCTTGCTCATTTAGGGCAAAGTCTCAGTCTCTTTGTCTCTGCCTCTGTTGCAGCTGGTGACAATACCTGGTGCCTCTGAGTATGGGGGCATGTGACCTCCTCCCTGTGACAGGCAGTGGGTCCCAGCACTGTCACATGACCAGAGGAGTGACATCACCGCTCCTTTTCAGATACTAGCAGACACTAGGGATTGCTGACTGTGACCAAGACAGGAGCAGTAAGGATGTGTCTTTTTCTATCCAATTATGCCAAGTTTTCTTTAATGGTCGCTGCTCTCCCAACAGTGTATGATTATACCCGTTTTCTACTACTCAGGTGAACCGATTTAACAAGGTAGAAGATCGAGCCATCTTTATAACAGACAGACACCTGTATAAAATGGATCCCAGCAAGCAGTATAAAGTTATGACTAGCACTCCACTTTATAATGTAAGTAATATGACTTAAAGTGTATACCTAAACCCAAGAACAAAAATGTAATCTATCACAGCTTATCAGTCCATAGATGTGGTGGCTGCATTTGTTTTCTTTTTTTTTAGGCTTTATTTTTTACCTGGTAATTTTGCAAGCAACACGTTTTCCTGTCTTTGGGTGACAATGGGTGGTCACTGTTCCTATAGAGGGACAGGGTTGTCACACTAGGACAGAGCTAGAGAACATCTCTTTCTCTCCTCTTTGCCATAACATAGGAAGGTGGTGTTTTATAGTTATTCAAGATAGCTGGAAACAATAATGACTGATAACCGCCAGCAGAAATGGAGTGTACATAAGTTATCAGCTCAAAATGTCTGGATTTCAGGCTCAAAAGATATTTGTTTGCACTTATCAAACCGATATTACAAAACACTTTTAGTGGTATATTTAACACACCAAAAAAGAGAAAATAAGATCATTGTTAGGGTTTACATACACTTTGATTTTCTTCAGTTTTTGTCTGTAGTAGTTGCCAAAGCCATACCTTTTATCATTCAAAAACCATTCTTAAGCTCAAGTCTAGTGATTTTGGTGAGATGATGTCATCAGTCTGCTGCAGGCAAGAGGAAGCATATCTTCTGTCTTCCCTTCCCCACTGAACAGACTACAGCATTGCAACTTTGTACTGAGCCACATAGGGAGAGGCTACAGCAAGCATTGGTCTATATATTTCTCAAATACAAAGCACACACCAAAAAAAAATACCCAGAAAAGTAGTCTACCTCCACCCTTGAAGGTTACAGAATAATATATAAAACTTTTCTTATAGATAAAGAATCCTAAATCTCAAAACACACCCCACTCGTATAAACAAATATTCAATAAACAAAAGTTCAATAAATGTTCAATAAAGTCTCTTTACTTCTTCTTTTCCACGAAAAAATTCTTTTTCTCAACACCCGTACATTCTGATGCCCATATACCTCAAAAAGAAAAAACTATACATAGTGTCATACCTTTTTAGTAATCAAAACACACGTGCCCTTAACAATGCACCATGCAATACTTGTGAAACACTCCAAAAGGAGAGAAAAAAAAAAAATAATAATATTAACTCTCTGTGAATATTAGCATATATATTATTATAGATCTCTACATACATTATGTACTCCAGGGATAGGGCATACATAGAGGTGGATAATCTGTGATGAATCGTTCCCAATATTTTATGTGATTCGGTGAGAGTGGGATGGCATGCAGATAGGTATGGGCGGCTGTTTTCCAGCTTCCAAGATGGCGATCTGTGACGTTAGTCATGGCTGGAGGGCAGTATATAAGGGGCTGATGCGCAGACATCTGTATCCTTTGAAAAAGTCACAGGAAGTGACGAAACGCGTCAAGAACACGTGACGTCAGACGCATCGACGTTAACAGGAAGTGCGATCGCGGCCATCTTGGAAGTGGGAACATGTGGCTAGTGTTCCCGAGTCTGTCTGCTTGTACATCTCGATGAGGAGGAGCTGGTGTAATCTTACTGCAATGTAAGTTGTTGAATAAAGGCTGTCATTTATTGAATCTACCATATGTAACTTGGATTTTCTTATGAAGAGAATGGAAGTCAAATCACTTTATTGGACCTAATATTGGATGGATTTCTACATCTAAGGAGACCTATATCAAGCCCTGGTTTTGGTTATATAGGGTAATTATCCATCTTACACAGGAGTTGGAGATCACGTTTTTTGGCTGGGGATGTGTGTTTGATCACTTCATATATTAAGTGCGGTGTCACTAAGTTGCAGTGTTATAAGTGTCACAGATTCACATAGTGGATGTGATATGTGTATGTCGCACTGGTTATAGATTTGATGATATAGAGATCTATAATAATATATATGCTAATATTCACAGAGAGTTAATATTATTATTTTTTTTTTTTCTCTCCTTTTGGAGTGTTTCACAAGTATTGCATGCTGCATTGTTAAGGGCACGTGTGTTTTGATTACTAAAAAGGTATGACACTATGTATAGTTTTTTCTTTTTGAGGTATATGGGCATCAGAATGTACGGGTGTTGAGAAAAAGAATTTTTTCGTGGAAAAGAAGAAGTAAAGAGACTTTATTGAACATTTATTGAACTTTTGTTTATTGAATATTTGTTTATACGAGTGGGGTGTGTTTTGAGATTTAGGATTCTTTATCTATAAGAAAAGTTTTATATAAGCATTGGTCTATGTCTGACATTTGTGAACACAGCCAAGACTAGCACAGGCACCAAGATTTACATAATTACATCATTTCTAAGCCTGCATCTCAGTCCAGGAAGTAGATGCTAATCTTGGATGATGCCTGAACAAAGATAGTGTGGTACTTCTGTAGAGAACATGGATGTGGTGTCAGGGGAAGTACTATGATCTCACACCGAGGTACACTTGCATGCACTTAACCTGAAAAAGTATATTTGATGGTACTCTTTAAGTAATTGTATAGTAAGTCAAAAACAAAACTAAAAACACATTAGCCTGGAACATTATACATGTCTTTTATAATCTCTCTCAGAAATGGAACCTATATCTGCCAGAATTATGATATTTGGTTATTTGTTTTCTGCATTGGTATATGAAAGTATTGCAGTGATTTCATGGACCACACAGATGTCTAGAGTACCTTGATGACATCACTGATTCCTAGTCCAATCACATGCTTCACTGTACCTTCAAAATGACTTTCAAGTGTTGGTATACAGTATTAAAAACATAATGCTTCTTTCATGTGACCTGTGCCTCACAGGCTTTTGGCCCTTTAACAGGATTTCACCACCACCACTCCCTGGCATTTTACAGGATCTCACCACCACCACTCCCTGGCATTTTACAGGATCTCACCACCACCACTCCCTGGCATTTTACATGATCTCACCACCACCACTCCCTGGCATTTTACAGGATCTCACCACCACCACCCGCTAGCCCTTTTTTAACAGGATCTCTCCACCACCACTCCCTGGCTCTTTATAAGGATCTTTCCACCACCATCCCCTGGCCCTTTAACAGGATCTTTCCACCACCATCCCCTGGCCCTTTAACAGGATCTCTCCACCACCATCCCCTGGCCCTTTAACAGGATCTCTCCACCACCATCCCCTGGCCCTTTAACAGGATCTTGCCACCACCATCCCCTGGCCCTTTAACAGGATCTTTCCACCACTACCCCCTGGCCCTTTTAACAGGATCTCCCCACCCCCACCCCTGGCCCTTTTTAAAAGGATCTCACCACCACCACTCCCTGGCATTTTAAAAGAATCTCACCACAACTCCCTGGCCCTTTAATAGGATCTTGCCACCACCCCCTGGCCCTTTAACAGGATTTCACCACCACCACCCCCTGGCCCTTTAACAGGATTTCACCACCACCACCCCCTGGCCCTTTAACAGAATCTCACCACCACCACCCCCTGGCCCTTTTAACAGGATCTCGCCACCACCACACCCTGGCCCTTTAATAGGCAGAGGCAGGCTTCCCGAATATTATTCATGATTATTATAATTATTGTTAGTTACAGCATGGATGAAATATGTTGCTAGCACAGTGGTCAGCTTGTTTCAAAGTGCCAAGCTTTTTGACACATGGGGTCAGAGACACTGGAAGGTCCTCTTTCCTACTGATCGATAATTACTTGATATGCCTGCTCTGTTTGTTGTATATCACACATCTGAGGAAGGCTCCCTGAGTGGTTCCAAAATGATTATTTTTTTTTTTTTTATGTGATCATACCAGAATAAAGAGCTTTGCACTTTGCAGCAAGCTTGTCGGTGTGCTGGCAACATATTGTATCCATGTTGTACATCGTGACGAGTTGGGAGTTGTTGCAGTACTCTTTTAATCACATGGTCAATTCTTTATAGTGTGCGAGAGGAAAATACCACATGACTATCACAGCAGTCTCATGATCAATTCTCCCGATTGTAAGCAATGATCAGGAGCGGTCTGTGATAGCATGCTGTGAGCACATAAAGCTGCTCCTCAGGAATGCATATGTGGGTGGTTCATCTTTAAAGCCTACCTGCCCAGCTGCCGCATAGAGTATAGAAAAGAATCACCCCCCTTTAAAATAATCAAATTTTGTTGCTTCGCAGCCTGAATTGAAAACAGACAAAGTTTGTGTTTTTATCGAGCTGTATTTACTCCTATAACGCCAACATGTCAGCCAAAATTCAAAATTCAAAACCAGAATCATTGAGTTGGAAAAAGGATCACCCCCCTCCTAAAAAATGAATTTTAAACTCAATCAGGTGTGGCTAATCACCTTCTCAACAGCACACAAAGCCATTTGACTTTCAGCTTTGAACAGCAGTGGTCACTTTGCTAAGCATGAAAAGAGCTTTCCTGTAGCATTTCAGTACCTGGTAGTGTAACTGAAGCAAACTATCAACTATGGGTGACAAGACACTGTCAAAAGATCTCTTGGATAAAGTTGTGGACAGCCACAAGTCAGGAGACTGATACAAAAAAAATCCAAAGGCTTTATCAATGCCTAGAAGCACAGGGAAGTCAATTATTAAGAAGTGGAAGGTATTTGGCAGAACACAGACCCTTCCTAGATCAGGGCGTCTTTCCAAACTGGATGAAAGAGCCAGGAGGAAACTGGTCAGAGCCACTACTAAGAGGCCTACAGCAACTCTGAATCAGTTGCAGGAAATTATGACAAAAAGTGGTTATTGTGTGCATGAGACAACAATATCACAAATCCCTCACAAATGTGGCTTGTATGGGAGGGTTGCAAGAAAAGAAGCCACTTCTCAAGAAAGGCCACATGCAGTCACCACCCAGCTTAACCAAAACGTACCTTGAAGATTCTGAGGTTACATGGAAAATAGTGTTATGGTTATTATTTGGCCTCAACACTATACAATATTTCTGGCCGCTCACCATCCAAATCCCACCATTCCTCCAGTAAAGCATGGAGGTGGTAATATCCTGTTATGGGGGGACTGGAGCACTTGTCAGGATAGAAGGAAAAATGGATGGTGCAAAATACCATCAAATTCTTGAGAAAATCTGCTGCCCTCTGCCAGAAAGTTGTCAATGGAAAGAAGGTTTACCTCCCAACATGACAATGACCCAAATCAGAAAGCAAACGTGACCACACAGTGGTTGGAGGAGAAAAAGGTGAATGTCTTTGCATGGCCTAGTCAGAGCCAGGGGCGGACTGACCATTGGGGAACTCGGGCACTGCCCGAGGGCCCGGGGTCAGTAGGGGGCCCCATGAGATGTCCCTGGTACCTTTCATAGGCTTTTTTGGATGTGGTTTGAGTGTGGGTGAGGACACAGGGTCCTCATGATCCTCTATTGGCCAGGGGCCCCATGAGTTATCAGTCCGCCCCTGGTCAGAGCCCAGACTTTAAACCCCATTGACTTGAAGACCTCAGTCCATAAACGGTCACCATCAAATTTAACAGAACTTGAGCAGTTCTGCAAAGAAGAGCGGGCAGATACTGCAAAGTCTAGATGTGCAAAGGCTGAAATGAAAGCAAAAGGTGGTTCTACAAAATACTAATACAAGGGGGTGATCCTTCTTCCAACTCCAGTGATTTTTAATTTTTTTTTCTGACATGTTGGTGTTATACATATCTTTCTTATCTTTCTTTATAAATAAATACAGCTGGATAAAATAAAACTGTCTGTCTCCATGTCAGGCTGCAAAGCAACAAAATGTGATTATTTTAAAGGTGGGGGGTGATTCTTTTCTATACCCACTCTATATGCATACAGCCAGCAGGAACAGGTTAACAATGAAGCTACACTGACCTGAACCCTAATATTAACCTACCTATAACAAATTAAACCCCTAGCATCTCCCCTAGGGAATACATATAATGTTTAACCTAATACTACACCTGACTCTAATATTTAGCCAGTCTGTACCCTAACCTCAAAAGGTTAGTCCACCCAAAACTTATACTTCATTTTATGGTGGATGATGGAGGTTTAAGCCTCAAAGCCCAACTCCCTAAGATTTCATACTACGCTTACCAATGTCAAACGTTTGTTATGTCAAATCCTTAGTCTCTGCATTGGGGTGTTAATATGATGATATCTCACAAAAGAGAGCAAACAGTTTTATTTAAAAAAAAAAAAAAAAGGCCCCAATCCTCCATGTGTAGTAGATGGAGGTATATTTGTAGGATCTCTTCTGGGAAATCACATTAAGGCAGAGAGAATATTGACATGGATGTGACAATTACCATGCCTACTGGACCATGTGCGTTATTTATGTTGCTAGTTTGTTTATTCATCTTGGGGTTTATTCCTTCCCACTATATTAGCACATCCTAACAAAACCACTATGAAAAAATGAGATGTTAACAAAAGCAACAGAGCTCTGATTGGCTCAGAGGGCTGCCCTTGACCTATGCTGCTGTGCAGGGTATTATAGGAAAGAACATTAGGGAAGATGAGCGGTATGTACACTTATTTATTTATTTCAGGTACTTATATAGTGCCATCAATTTATGCAGCGCTTTACATATATATTGTATATTCACATCAGTCCCTAACCCTCAAGGGGTGTATAATCTAAGGTCCCTAACTCACATTCATATATACACACAGTGGCATCCCTAGGCAGGTGCAGGGGGTGCACGCCGCACCGGGTGACACCTACGGCACAGGGTGACACCGGACCCGCTCTAAAGTTGTAAAGTTGTAAAGCAAGCTGGACTTGAGGATTGAGCATAATGGATAGGAGTACGATCCATTATGCTCCCCAATCTGCAGATCCGATCCATCCTGCGGGGATCGTCGGCTTGCTTTACAGCTGACCTTTTCGTGGAGCAGGTCCGGTGTCACCCTGTATAGGTTGCCTACCGACGATCCCCGCAGGATGGATCAGATCTTCGGATTGGGGAGGATAATGGATCAGACTCTGATCCATTATGCTCAATCCGCAGATCCAATCCATTCTGCGGGGGTCGTCGGAGGGGGTGTCACCAAGTGTTATCGCACTGGGTGACACCAACGCTAGGGAGGCCCTGCATACACATACTAGGGCCAATTTAGACAAGAGCCAATTAACCTACCAGCATGTTTTTGGAGTGTGGGAGGAAATTGGAGTACCCAGAGGAAACCCAAACAGGCACAGGGAGAACATGCAAACTCCAGGCAGGTGGTGCCGTGGTTGAGATTTGAACCAACGACCCGAGTACTGCCAGGCAGAAGTGCTAACCATATAACCACTGTGCTTGTGTGTGAAGATGCATTTCATCATTTTCTAACATACTGTATACATAACTGAATAAAATAGTGTTTCTTATATCTGCCTGGAATGCAGATTTTAGGAAAACCTTTCTAGTAAGAAGAACCCCTAACTGCTAGTACTTACCTTCACCATGCTCCCCCACTGCTCTGTTGCTCCATCAAAGCCCTCAGTAAATACCTGGTCCTTCTGCATATGGGGGGAACATGTAACCTCCTCCCAGGACACAATGGGGTTGATTTAGTCAATTAGACTGTGTACTTTGAAAGTGCAGTTGCTCCAGAGCTCAGTAAATGAGGTAAAGCTTAAATCTACAAAGAATACATGCAACTAAAATGAAATAAAAACAAAAACTTAATTTTTGCTTGCACACGATTAGATGATAGAAGTCATCAGAGCTTCCCCTCATTTTCTATGCTCTGGAACAACTGCACTTCCAAAGTGCACAGTCTATTTGTATTCACTAAATCCAATCAGTGCACTGGCCTGAATGGCCAACCACCAAGCTTTGAGTCAATCTAACAGAGAGCTTCCGCAGGGTTTGGAGCTGAGAAACAGGAAAGATCGGACAGGAAAGAGGACAGGGAGGTTGTTTTACAAGGCCAAAGTGACAGAGTCTCTAAAAATGTTGCAGTCAGAAAAGTAAGCTTTTATTGGGTACCTTTAAACCAAGTGGATTTTTGTTTATTTACGGTACACCCTAATGAGGTCATGATAGGCTTTAGGGAGGTGGGCGCAGCTTTATAATAAACTTTAACTAGATCAATGCTGCAGCAAACAATTCTCTTGCTGTCTGGTATTAAAAAGAAAAGCAAAAAGCAGATATACAGCATTTTGTAACAAACGTTTGCAGTAAAATTGCAGTGTGTTGGCCATAGCAGCCGATGAGAGTTCACCATTCTTCATCTAACTGCAGTCAATGGAAGTCATGGCTGATTACATGCAGCGGGTTACACTTTGCACACTGCTTTTTGCTTCCTAAAAGCAGGCCTAAGTGTTTTCTCCTTCATATCTGCCACTTCTACTAATAACTTGCATCTTATGAATTATTAATTGTAAAAGGAAGGGTGGGTAGAGCGTAACTGATGGAAGTAATGTATTTGTTCCTTGAATATGTAACGAAGTACTAAGCATAGTGCCTATTGATCACTCTGACCTATTTATGGGCCAGAAAAATGTCTTTTCAGCATGAGTATATTGCAGGACTGTGATTAGGACAGCTTCCGATCTGCCATTAAATGGAGTGTATTCACAAGTATTCATTTGTTATGCTCAGAATTAAAAAATAAACAATACAGTATATTGATTATTTTTCAGTCAAGTACATATAAATGATTGCATTTGAACATTCAAGGTCTTCTACTCAGGCAGTAGGTGGAACTTTAGGCTTTTTTTCCCACATCTCTTAACCAACTTCCCCTCCCAGCTGAATTTTGTACACACAAACATCAGTGACCTAGACTCCTCTATCCGAGGGTTCAATCCGACTGAAGTCAGTCTCAAGGCAAGCGGCTTCTGCTGTGCTGTCTTCTAAGATAACCCATGGTGCTCTGGGAACTCATTATCCTGTATCAATGTGTATTTGTAAAACATTAAATAAAATGACCCTGAAACCAATAGGTTTCCTATTATATGTCTAGATCAGGGGTGTCAAACTCCATTTCATCGTGGGCCGTATCAACATTATGGTTTCCCTCAGATGGCCGGTTGTATGTGTAAGACTAGATGTCCAGAGCACCGCACCCCCCATTACATCAGATGTCAAGAATCCCACACCTTCCCTAACATCACCGTGCACCCCCTTTGGGGACAGAGCTGGAAAGCAGACAGTGCAGGGTCTGGAGGAGGACCAGAGGAGTGGAATCAGTTGCCAGAGTCGGCTGAATGCCGAGATCAGGGGAGGCAGAGATGAGGGGGTGCTGCGGCTGCGCTGAGAGGTGCAGGATTTGGCAGAGGAGTTCTACTCTCCTCTCTGCTGCCAACTGCTGAGACAAGGTGGGGGTGGAGACAAAGGGGTACCTGCAGGAGAGGTGCAAGGGCCACAGGAAATGGCCTGGAGGGCCGGATTTGGCCCATGGGCCTTGTGTTTGACACCTGTGGTCCAGAGAGTCATTGGAAGTATATATTGGATCTCCTGTATTTGAACTCTTATAAAATTCACAAATGTTGCATAGTATAAAGTTATGTCGACTTGGACTTTTTGCCTTTTCTGTGAGTTGTAGTGATCCCTACAGTGATGGTAAGTGAACATTTCTCAGAAAACAAGAGCAAGGTTCTGGTTAATTGAAGTCAGGGTGTAAGGGACCGCCTGACAGCACCTCTATCAGTCCCCAGGTAGAGCCTCCCCAGCGTGCGGAGTCTAAGCACCGGAGCACTTGTTCACCAGGGCCCCTGATGGTGGGGATGGACTTGGAGTGCTCCGGTACCAGGTCGCAACTACCAGGTATCTCCAACAGGGGTAGAGGAGTCTGACAGGGGCTCCAGGGAGCTAGGAGTCTGATGTAAGGGAGCCTAGTGATCCCTGCGGGGTGGATGGATGGATGAGCTAAATCAGAGTCATGCAGGCCGGGACGATAACTAGAGGATCGGTAAGGTACAAAACGGTAGGCAAAGGATAGTCGGGTCACACGCAGGGTCAATACCAGGAGGTCAGATCTAAACGGGAACATCCGGGAGCAGAGTCAGGCAAGCCAAGGGGTCAGGACGGGAGAAGGCAACAAGGTCAAAACAATCCAGATCAGAAGTACTCACACACAGGTAACAGGATACAAAGACCATTCGGCAACAAGTGTCTGTGCAGGGCTAGCTTAAATAGGCCGCCCTGCACCTGACAGGCGTAGCCTGGGTCTTAGTGCCTGTCTAGTACTGTCCAGACGACAGGTACGCCTGGGTCCTAGTGCCCTGCCACCTCCTACGTCTCGGCAGACACCTACGCATGTGTAGACCCATGCGTCGCGATGGTTCCTGACATTGCCCCCCCCCTATGGGTACCCTCCGGGTGCCCAATTGATCTCTCCACTGCGGGTGACCACGCACGAATTCCCGCATAAGTCTAGGAGCATGAACATTTTGAACAGGTTCCCAAGAATTTTCTTCAGGACCATAACCTTTCCACTTTATCAGGACTTGGGTCTGGCCCCCCCTTCTACGACAGTTCAGGATTGCTTCCACCTCAAACTCTTCCTGATCCCCTACTGTAATAGCCTCTGGGGGTCTGGCTTCTCGATCTGGAAATGGGTCTGTGGCTACTGGTTTCAACAAGGAGACGTGAAACACAGGATGGATCTTAAATGTTTCAGGAAGGATCAGCTCATAAGCAACCTCATTAATCATGCGTTTCACCGGGAAGGGACCTAAGAATTTTGGTCCTAATTTCTTGGATGGACACTGTAGTTTCAGGTTAGTTGTTGCCAACCAGACCTTGTCTCCGGGCTGCAAAATTAAGTCTCCCCTTCGTTTCTTATCGAATGCCTCCTTGTTGTCCTCCTGGGCTTTAGTCATAGCTTCTTGTAGCCGTTTGTTGTTGTCCGAGAAGAACTCCAACATGCTTTGAGTGGCTGGCACCGTACTTTCTGCCAACAGGTCAGGCATGAACGTGGGATGGAACCCGTAATTTGAAAAAAACGGAGACTGCCCTGTAGCCGAGTGATTCGCATTATTGAATGCGAATTCCGCCATGGGTAAGAGTGTCAGCCAGTCGTCCTGTACAAAAGATGTATAACACCTCAGGTATTGTTCCAGCGTCTGATTGGTTCTCTCTGTCTGCCCGTTCGTCTGAGGATGGAAGGCGGAGGAAAGCGAAAGCTTAATGTCCAGAGCTTTGCACAGGGCTCTCCAGAATCTCGAGGTGAATTGCACCCCACGGTCAGATACCACATCTTCAGGAACCCCATGTAGTCTAACTACTTCTTTGATGAAGATCCTGGCCGTTTCTTCTGCTGAAGGGGTCCCCCTTAGCGGTATGAAGTGGGCCATTTTTGACAATCTGTCCACGATAACAAAAATTGCCGTATGACCCTGGGATGGGGGTAGCTCCACTATAAAATCCATGGCAATTTTTTGCCAGCATCGTGTAGGAATGGGTAGTGGGCGTAGCAGCCCCCAGGCCTTGTTTCTGGTCGGTTTATTCCTCTGGCAGATCTCGCAAGATTCCACGTATCTTTTGCAATCCTGGTTCATCTTAGGCCACCAGAAGGTGCGTTTGAGTAACTCCAGAGTCTTTGCCGTTCCGAAGTGCCCTGCCATGGGGTGATCATGGCAGTGCCCTAACACCTGTGTCTGCACCTCCTTTGGAACCACAATCAGTCCTTCTTTCCGTATTAACCCTTCCTGGCGGGAGAGTGGCATGTCTGGCATTGTGGAACAAGTTTCAGATGCGTCCTGCAACCTAGCCCTTAGTTCCGTTTGCAGAGCCAAAAAATTACCAGCAGACAGGATGGTATCCGGTTTGAGTTCCTCCTCAGGGTCCTCAAACATGCGAGACAGGGCGTCAGGCTTTGTATTCTTTGAACCGGGCCTATATGTAATGTGAAAGGTGAACCGCGAGAAAAACAGGGCCCACCTGGCTTGGCGTGGTCTTAGGCGTTTAGCTGTTTTCAAGTACTCAAGGTTCTTGTGGTCTGTGAAGATCAGGATTGGGTGAGCAGCTCCTTCCAGTAAATATCTCCATTCTGCCAATGCCGTCTTGATGGCCAATAGTTCCCGGTCCCCGATGTCATAATTGCGTTCTGCCGGGGTTAGTTTTCTGGAAAAGAACGCCACTGGGTGTAGAAGTTCCTTGGGACCCTTTCTTTGGGAGAGGATGGATCCAACCGCGTTTTCGGATGCGTCTACCTCTAGCACAAAAGGCAGAGCCGTATCCGGGTGGCCCAAAATGGGAGCGGTGGTGAACAGTCGCTTCAGAGTCTCAAATGCTTCTTGAGCTCCTGGTGTCCACTTGAAGCGATTTCCTGACTTGGTTAACTGCGTTATGGGGGAAACCAGACCTGAAAAATTCCTGATGAATTTACGGTAAAAATTGGCAAATCCTATGAACCTTTGGACGCCTTTCTTATCGGCTGGAATTGGCCAATCAAGAATAGCCGAGATCTTTTGGGGATCCATTGCGATCCCCGCAGTGGAGATAATCATTCCTAAAAACGCAATGCTTTGCTGCTCAAAGCTGCATTTTTCTGCCTTGGCATATAGGCCGTGCAGGCGCAGCCGTTCCAGAACCTTGATTACATGGTTTCTGTGGACATCTAGAGATGGAGAAAAGATCAGAATATCGTCTAGGTAGACGATAACGAAAATGTCCAAGAAATCACGCAACACGTCATTTATGAAGTGTTGGAACGTGGCTGGGGCATTGCAAAGTCCAAACGGCATGACCAGGTACTCGAAGTGCCCAAATCGAGTACGGAAAGCTGTTTTCCACTCATCCCCCTCCCGGATGCGGACCAGATTGTATGCCCCACGCAGATCCAGCTTCGTAAAGCAGACCGCTGTCCCCAGACTCTGGAATAACTCTGGGACCAGAGGTAGAGGGTAGCGGTTCTTGATGGTCACCCGATTTAATTCCCTATAGTCAATACAGGGTCTCAAGGTTTTATCTTTCTTCTCCACAAAGAAGATACCCGCCCCTGCCGGAGATGTGGAAGGGCGAATAAACTTTTTCTGGAGGTTCTCCTCAATATAGTCCTTCAGTACCCCTAATTCCTTTTCCGATAGCGGGAAGATACGGCCAAAAGGAATCTCAGAACCTGGCAATAAGTCAATGGGACAATCATATGGTCGATGTGGTGGTAGTGTATCAGCCCCTCGTCTACTGAACACGTCTAAATATTCATGATATACGGTTGGTACAATCTGTCTTAGGTTAGCGTCCTCTTCTGCACATAAGAGGATCTGGGGGGCCCGGTGCCCAGAGGCCTGGCAGTTCTTCTGACAATAGTCTGAAGAAAAACTAAGGGACCCGGTTTTCCAGTCGATCTGGGGGTTGTGGGCCTGCAGCCACGGAAGCCCCAGGATCACTGGAAAAAGGGGTGACGCAATGGCGTCAAAGTGTAGTAATTCCCGATGGGAGCCCATTACGGTGGTGAGTATGGGAGGGGTCTCTTGGTCCACTAAACCTGATTTTATTTGGGAACCATCAGCCAAGAACAAATTGAGCCCCCATTTCCTGGCCTGTAATGGTATCTCCTGCTGGCGGGCAAAGTCAAGGTCCAGGAAGCAACTGCAGGCCCCCGAATCAATGATTGCAGTGGTTACCACGGTTTTCTCTGGCAGCTGAAACAAAAGGGGTACCGCTAAGTAATTGGACTGACTTATATTACTCAAGGAAACAGGAACCGAAGATCGAGACTTACATGTCTTCACTGGACAGTTTCGCACTGCATGTCCAGCTCCCCCGCAATAGAAACACAGGTTCTTGGCCCGCCGTCTCTGGCGTTCTTCTGGAGTAAGGGTCTGCCGCGCCAAACCCAGCTGCATCGGTTCTGGCACATCAGTGGAGACAACTGGTGGAACAGGAGCAGGGACGGAATGACCTGTGCCTTTGGGGGGTATCCAGGTAACTCCTTGACCCTGGCCTTGACCTGTCCTCTCAGACCGGCGTTCCCTTAACCTGCGATCAATCTGAATCGCCAGGTCGATCAACTCCTTTAGAGACCCGGGGAGGCCAACCCGAGCTAACTCATCTTTTAGGCCCTCCGAGAGTCCGACCCTAAATTGGTGACGTAGGGCGGCGTCATTCCAGTGTGTGTCCCCCATCCATCGCCTGAACTCGGAGGCGTATTCCTCCGCAGCTCGACGACCCTGTCGTAGGGCATAAAGGGTGGTTTCAGCCGAAACCGCCCGCTGGGGGTCATCGTACAGAACTGACATGGCCTTAAAAAATGCGTCTAAGGTCTGTAACTGAGGGTCCTGCGTTTCCCTTAGTCTAAGGGCCCAGTCCTGGGGCTCATCCTGTAGAAGAGAAATTACAAATCCCACCTTGACCGACTCTGTGGTAAACGCACGTGGTTGCAGTTCAAAAAACAAGTAACATGCGTTTTTGAACGTTCTAAAACGTGCTCGATCTCCCTGAAAACGTTCAGGCATGGGAACACGGGGTTCGGCTGGCGGAGCTGCAGCCGCAGCCCCACTGGGAGATTCAGAAACCGCCCTAGTGTCAATAGCTGAGGCCTCACTCTGAGGGGACACTCCAGATAACGTTAGGGTGTCAAATTGATTTTCTAACCGACTACACTTGTCCTGCAGGTTAGTTACTGCCTGGGTCAGTCCGGACAAATGTTGGCACATCTCATCCCATGGAGAAGGCGACCCTCCAGACTCAGACATGGCCGAATGGTACTGTAAGGGACCGCCTGACAGCACCTCTATCAGTCCCCAGGTAGAGCCTCCCCAGCGTGCGGAGTCTAAGCACCGGAGCACTTGTTCACCAGGGCCCCTGATGGTGGGGATGGACTTGGAGTGCTCCGGTACCAGGTCGCAACTACCAGGTATCTCCAACAGGGGTAGAGGAGTCTGACAGGGGCTCCAGGGAGCTAGGAGTCTGATGTAAGGGAGCCTAGTGATCCCTGCGGGGTGGATGGATGGATGAGCTAAATCAGAGTCATGCAGGCCGGGACGATAACTAGAGGATCGGTAAGGTACAAAACGGTAGGCAAAGGATAGTCGGGTCACACGCAGGGTCAATACCAGGAGGTCAGATCTAAACGGGAACATCCGGGAGCAGAGTCAGGCAAGCCAAGGGGTCAGGACGGGAGAAGGCAACAAGGTCAAAACAATCCAGATCAGAAGTACTCACACACAGGTAACAGGATACAAAGACCATTCGGCAACAAGTGTCTGTGCAGGGCTAGCTTAAATAGGCCGCCCTGCACCTGACAGGCGTAGCCTGGGTCTTAGTGCCTGTCTAGTACTGTCCAGACGACAGGTACGCCTGGGTCCTAGTGCCCTGCCACCTCTACGTCTCGGCAGACACCTACGCATGTGTAGACCCATGCGTCGCGATGGTTCCTGACACAGGGACTGCATGGGAAAGTTTTTTGTTTTTTTTATACTTTTTTTTTTTTTTCTTTTTCGATTTCTGCGGATAAATGGTGGTGTTTTGCCTCCCTTTGGAGATGTGGGTTGCTATCTTACTGGTACTATGACTGCAGTGTCAGTTCAATTCAGTAACAGAGGTATTCAGATGGCGGAGAAGAGCGCCCAATGTCCAGAGTAATATCACATTCGATGGAAAAGTTTTATTGAAGATGATTGATATACAAGTTGAGCTAACACGTTTCGGGAGAATTGGCTTCCCCTTCTTCAGGGCTTTAGGCACATGTGACTAGAGGTAGGTAGACTCCGCAGAGGTACCTGAGTTTCTTGGGAGATGGATGTCTGCATTGACAGGTGCGGTAACGGGAGAACGGATGTCTGCATTGACGGGTGCGGTGACGGGAGAACGGATGTCTGCATTGACGGGTGCGGTGACGGGAGAACGGATGTCTGCATTGACAGGTGCGGTGACGGGAGAACGGATGTCTGCATTGACAGGTGCGGTGACGGGAGAACGGATGTCTGCATTGACAGGTGCGGTGACGGGAGAACGGATGTCTGCATTGACAGGTGCGGTGACAGTCAGACCGTTTCTGTTTAAAGCATGTTGTGGAAGGGGAAGGGATCTGTGCTGGATGGAGCTACATGGAGTAGAAGGACTAGTTGTCCTGAACTCACAGACATCGGTTCTGTTTCCTGCAACAGACCCAAATCTTAAGGAGCATTATTTCTTCAGTGCATAAATAAAAACAAAACAGAGGCATGGCTATTTGCTTTCTTTATGATACTTGCAATATTCATGGTATTTTGTCCTCTAGCATGCGATAGTCCTCTGTGTCCCTTCTGTAGATAAATTTGATGCCAGAAGTTGTTTTTGAATTGTGTAGAATAGTCCATTGGGAATGGATTTGTCGGCATTTACTGGAAGATAATTGTCATGAATAGAAGTGTGGGGGAGAACAAGATCGAATGAGGTGACCCGTATAAAACAATAGATAGAAAGCAGGATAGAGGGTTGCACTCAGTCACATTTGATCTTGCAGCCAGCAGCTACTGGCATCTCTGCATCCAAAAGCATCCGATCACCGTGACAACCATCGGGGGATGGGGTTGCCATGGAAATCTCCATGGAGACTGGATCAGCCGATGTCTGGTCCAGCGCAAGCTCCATTCAGCTCTGCTACTCAGCTTGCTGAGATTATGTTGTTGCTTGCCTCTGCTGTTCTTTGCATCATTGTTTTCCTTTATACCTCCATTTTGTCTGTGTGTTCCACTGTATACCTTTTTATTGTTCTTATAAGGAAATTGCACATTACTGGCCACAATCTGGGAAATTCTATTTCTGAAACATTCAGGCTTTCACAATAGCATATTTATGTCAATCCAAGCGCCTGGAGATTGTGTGGGCAGATATTCAGTTGAAGGAGTCCACTTTATACATGCTGGAAATAAAGAAAGCTGTGACGTCGAAGGGTGCATTCCCGTGTATAGTGACGTCTCCCCAGTGCTACAGTATGTGAGAAGTGCAGTGTAAAGGACTGTTACAGCTAAAAGTAGATCTAAACCCCATCACTAAAATTCTATAGTATGATATGTGAGGAATGTGACCGAAAGCTGAGCAACTAGCTGGGTACAGCGAGAAAGGTGCTCAACTTGCACCTGCCTAAACGCTGAATCTTCATCTGCTACCCATACATACACCTAGCCAAAAAGTGGGTCTAGCTGTCAAAATTCAGTCGGCAAAGCGGGAGATTCATCCATCTGCACTGTATAGTGTTTTAGTTTAACCTGCAGGTATATGGCCAGCTTAACCCTATTGCACACTGCCCACAATACCCAATTTCCAACTCCACCCTTTCCAATCACTAATCCCACTGCAGACTGCTCACGTCTCCCAATCATAATCCCACTTCAAACTGCCCACTCTTTCCAAGCACGAATCCCACTAGAAACTGCCCACCCTTTCCAATCACTAGTTCCTCTACAAACTGCCAACCCTTTCCAATCACTAATTCCACTACAAACTGCCCACCCTTTCCAATCACTAATTCCACTACAAACTGCCCACCCTTTCCAATCACTAATTCCACTACAAACTGCCCACCCTTTCCAATCACTAATTCCACTACAAACTGCCCACCCTTTCCAATCACTAATTCCACTACAAACTGCCCACCCTTTCCAATCACTAATCCCACTACAACTGCCCACCCTTTCCAATCACTAGTTCCACTACAAACTGCCCATTCTTTCCAATCACTAGTTCCACTACAAACTGCCCACCCTTTCCAATCACTAGTTTCACTACAAACTTCCCACTCTTTCCAATCACTAATCCCACTACAAACTTCCCACTCTTTCCAATCACTAATTCCCCTACAAACTCCCCACTCTTTCCAGGCACTAATCCCACTACACACTGCTTACCCTTTCCAATCACTAATCCCACTACAAACTGCCCATCCTTTCCAGGCACTAACTCCACTGCACACTCTAGTGGGATTGGAAAGGGTAGGCAGTGTGCAGTGGGGTTAGTGACTGGAAAGGGTGGGCAGTTTGTAGTTGGATTAGTGATTGGAAAGGGTAAGCAGTGTGTAGTGGGATTGGAAAGGGTAGGCACACTGCTTACCCTTTCCATTCACTAATCCCACTACAAACTGCCCACCCTTTCCAGTCACTAACCCCACTGCACACTGCCCACAACACCAACCGCAGTGCATGCTGCTCATAACGCCTGATCACCAAGCCTACTTCACACTGCGCACATCTCCCAGTCTCCAACCCCACTGTACACTGTCTATACCTCCCAATTTCCATCCCCATTGCACACTACCCACATCTCCCAGTCTCCATTCCCACTGCTCACTGTCCATACCTCCCAATGTTCTACCCCAGTGCACACTTGTCCATACCTCCCAATGTTCTACCCCAGTGCACACTTGTCCATACCTCCCAATGTTCTACCCCAGTGCACACTTGTCCATACCTCCCAATGTTCTACCCCAGTGCACACTTGTCCATACCTCCCAATGTTCTACCCCAGTGCACACTGTCCATACCTCCCAACCAAAAAAAATGACACGTGCCTTATTCAGCATCACCTATTGTTTCAGTGGTGCTTAATGCAAATTAATGTCCAGAATAATCCTGCCCCCTAGCACTCATCAATACATTCTTTAAGCTGGCCATGAACAGATCAAAATTTGGTTTGTTTGTCAGGGACCATCGAATTTCGAACCATGTGTGGCTGCTCCCACTTGACAGAGAGAAATCTTGACTTTGGTCTAATGGGCTTGTTGGAAAATCTTTTTTGATCAGCGGCTGCAGCCACTGATCCATGTTTTCTGACAGCGGAGGAGTCCTGCTGTCAGAATACAATAGCACAGTGAGGAGGATTCCTCCATCCATCTCACTTGTGTGAATGGGGGAATCTATTTGTCTTTTCTTTTTTTTTTTTTTTTTTAAAAATGTGTCCCCTATGGACAGCCTTAGGCTGGCCATCCACTATACAATTTTCTCAGTTTTCTGACCAATTTCAGCCCAATTTCCTTTTAGATTTACCTTCCACTATGTAGTGCAAGTGCCTGCCTAATTAGATACAATTGAAAGTGTTGTTTAGGTTTGACCGCATATTATATGGTTTTTGGTAAATCTAAAGCAAAAATCTCTAGAAAATTTGTATAATGTATGACCAGCCTAAGTCTCTATAAACTTAGCATGGGACCGGCAAACTGATAGGTAACCAGTTCATAATGAATGTAGCTCATCAACCTACATGGCTTCCTCCATATCTTGGAGGAGAGGTACACTTTTACCTCGTTCAGAGGCGTAGTACAGCATACACCCATATGAGGGCCATGTGTACCCAACAGGGGCGCACTGGTGGTCTGTGCATCCCTGTGCAGATACTACCATACATGTCCATTGGGATGCAGGGGCTGCAGAGTCACATCCACTGTCCACAATTTGACATCCATGCGTGTGCACAGCCCTGAAGGCTTACGGTCTATGGTCGGAGCCGTGCACCCGCATGGATGTCAAATTGGGAGCAGCGGCTGTGTCTGTGCAGCTGCTGGATCCCAATGAACATGAATGGGGATGCGCAGACCACCAGCGCACCCCTGTATGGGTACACATGGCCCTCACATTGGTGTACACTGTATGAGAATGGGACTGTCTGAAATACCTGATCAAAGCCATAAGGTAGCTGCAAATTGCAACACTAATGTGCTCATTGCAGACAGTCAGAATTCATAATATACTGTTCTGTCTCCAGTAAATGATAATGTTACGGTTTGCTGTGGAACACTGTACTTTACCGTGTTTAACAAGCCAGAAAACGTTATAGACTGCTATTTTTGTATAGTACATTACCAAGCCAAGGTTCGAAGATTTGATGATGATAATCCATTGTTAATAAAGATAATTGTCCATTCTCTCCCCAGCATTTATAACTATCGACTCACAAGAAGTAATGATGCATAATGGGCTTTGTTCATACTTTTTCATTTGCAGGTTATTTAATAAAGCAGAGCTTTACAATAGCAGTCAGAGTATTCAATGATATGTGTGCGTCAGGTTCCATTCATCTAATGCCGCCTGGTCATGTGACTGTCGTTTTCTCCACATAGAATATATACTATATATAGAAGATGGAAAACCTATACCATGCCAGTGATATTTAGGTTTGGTCCAAAGAGACCAATGCAACAACTGTTGTCTGTATGTGGTGAGGAGGTAGAAGGGACTGTATTAAATGACTGTATTATCTTTCAACCACAAGGTGTCCGGCATCAGTGTGACTAATGGGAAGGACCAGCTGGTCATTTTTCATACCAAGGACCGGAAAGACCTTATCGTATGTATGATGTTTGCTGGACAGTCAGCCCAGGAGAGTCATGTGGGGGAACTTGTTGGAGTCCTGGCCAGTCACTTTAAGAGGTAAATGTGTCCTAGTAGTCTGAGTTGATGCTCTCTCTGCATTGACAGAACCTGTGTCATTAATATGTGTTTGGTTTTAAAGGGATGAGGTGGCAACCCTAATGGTAGCCAATCGGCTTCTAAGTCCAGTTTGGTCAATTAAGCTTTGACAGAAAAACCTGGAAGCTGATTGGTTTCTATGCAGAGCTGCACCAGATTTTGCACTCTTCAGCTTTAGTAAATTAACCCCTGTGAGCAGAGGCGTCCCTAGGGTTGGTGTCACCCGGTGCGGTAACACGTGCTGTCACCCCTCCAGAGAGGAAGGAGCGGTGCGGGTGTAGCGGTAAAATGAGCATCCCGGACCCGTGAAGATATGTACCCCCTGAAGAAACTGCGCATGTGCTGGTTTCAGGCCGAAGAAGCCGACTTTAGCATAGGGTTGCCACAGTTAACCCCTTACAGGCTGCAAACTGCTGACGCTGATCCGGTGGATCACTATGGGTTGCAAGATCAGTTAACCCCGTATAGGTTCAACCTATATGGGGTTAACTGAGTTTGCAACCCATAGTGATCAGCTTCAGCGGTTTGCAGCCTTTAAGGGGTTAACTGTGGCAGCTCTGTGCTAAAGTCGGAGATTGGCGATCGGCTTCTTCAGCCTGAAACTGGCACATGCGTAGTTGCTTTAGGGGATACATATCTTCACAGGTCCAGGATACTAATTTTACCACTACACCAGGGGCAGCTGTCACTGTGCCGGGAATCCGGGATCACCCCAATAACTGGCCAGGACCTTCACAGAGCCCAGAAGCTCTGCTGGCATCCTGCTCCTGCCTCCCCTGTGATGATGTCACCTGGTGTGGCCCACACCCCCCTAGGGACGCCACTGCCTGTGAGTGTAAGCCTTTCTATGTACAGACTACACCTATAATAAGGCCCAGAAATATGTACTGTACTGAAATAAACCCAGTGACATCCTAAATGCATTAGGAATTTGAGGTACACCACCAAACCTCAGAAGGTTGTGATATTAGTTTAGTGCTCCTGATGAGCCCCAGAAATTAATAGATAATTCTACAGTGGGGGGGGCTTGATTTCAGTCCATGTGCCATCTAGCAGCAAGCTGGTAACTGAGGTAAGGGTGGGATTGAGGGGGCAAAAGGCTATTATGTACATCCATGCCTGGTGGGGTACTGGTCTTATGTGGATCTTAAGTTCCTCAGGAAATCGAAGGATTCATACAGAGTTCCTAAACACATAAATATTGCACTGGGTTCTGTGGGCAATGTTATGGGGTCCATCTCAGCTATATCTATTGTGTACCAAGAGGGATATCTAAAACTGATGAAGGGCATTATCACTCTTTGGGATTCACTAAAACTGGAGAGTGCAAAATCCGGTACAACTGTTTATGGTAGCCAATCAGCTTCTAACTTCAGCTTGTTCATTTAATAAAACCTGGAAGCTGATTGGCATCTATGCAGAGCTGCAACCGATTTTGCACTCTCCAATTTCAGCAAATCCCCCCATTTGTGTTATAATAAATGTGTATAGTAATCTCCAAAGGGGTTGAGATCACTTTCATTTGCCTACCATTGAACGGAGTAATTGGCAAGTAGAGCCATGTAAACTGTCAATGTAAAATGCTATCAGGACATTGGCATTCCTGTCTGTACTGAACTAGGCTCAGTGCTTGTAGGCCAGGCTGGTATTGGTATGCAATTGTATCCTGTTCAGTCAGATTGGGCCACTGCAAAGAGATTTAAAATCAAATGACATTTGCTTTTGACCGTGGATTTCACCGGTTTTAATTTTAAAGCAGTATTTGTCTTTTCCGGTACACTGGAATTTTCCCTTAAGATATTATGGTAAATGACACATTGCTTGTTACAGAACTGGGAACATTTCCAGGCAGTATTATTCCTGTTTGTTTCCGTTTGTTTTCCTCCATTCACTGATCCTTAGTCCTCAGGAATGATGGGTTAGAGCTGGGAGTTCATTGATTTCCATGGAAACAGGCTCAGCATCTGAATAGTTGAGTGATGAGGATGAAGGGTTTAATGAGCTTTGAAAAAAACAGGGTTAGCATTAGGCAGCCGTCCAAGTTCTTTTTAGTTGTCAGCCCCCCTCCTCTTCTCCTCCACAACCCTCTAGAGTGGATCTGTCCTTCCCCTCCTCCTCTCTTGCTAGCTTTCTCTCCGTTCTCCTCTCTCATTCACTTCCTTTCCCACTCTCACCCTCTGTCTCTCCCTCTTATCTCTCTCTGCCTTTGTCTTCATTCATTCTCTTTTCCCTATTGTTGTTTCCTTTTCTCTTCCTCCTCTCTCTTCCTGTCTTAGACAAAAAAGCAAGAAAGAAGGAGTGAGAGATGAAAAAAGGCTTTTTTTTTTTTAAATTTTTACTCTCATCTACTCTATTCTCCTTTCTCTCCCTCCTCATCCTGTCTCTCATTCCTCCTCATCCTCCTCTCTCTCTTTCCTCATCCTCCTCTCTCTCTCTTTCCTCCTCATCCCCTCTCTCTAGTTCCCCCCCACCCCCCCCCCTCTCGTTCCTCTTCATCCCCCCCTCTCTCTCTCGTTCCCCCTCACCCCCCCTCTCTCTCTCTCTCTCTCTCTCTCTCTCTCGTGCCCCTCATCCCCCCCTCTCTCTCTCGTTCCCCCTCATCCCCCCTCTCTCTCGTTTCTCCTCATCCCCTCTCTCTCGTTCCTCCTCATCCCCCTCTCTTTCGTTCCTCCTCATCCCCCTCTCTCTCGTTCCTCCTCATCCCCCTCTCTTTCGTTCCTCCTCATCCCCCTCTCTTTCGTTCCTCCTCATCCCCCTCTCTTTCGTTCCTCCTCATCCCCCTCTCTTTCGTTCCTCCTCATCCCCCTCTCTCTCGTTCCTCCTCATCCCTCTCTGTCTCTCGTCCCCCCTCTCTCTCTCGTCCCCCCTCTCTCTCTCTCGTCCCCCCTCTCCCCCTCTCTCTCTCGCCCCCCCTCTCTCGCCCCCCTCGCCCCCTCTCTCTCTCGTTCCCCCTCGCCCCCTCTCTCGTTCCCCCTCGCCCCCTCTCTCGTTCCCCCTCCCCCCTCTCTCTCTCTCTCTCTCGTTCCCCCTCGCCCCCCCTCTCTCTCGTTCCCCCTCGCCCCCCTCTCTCTCTCTCGTTCCCCCTCGCCCCCCCCTCTCTCTCTCGTTCCCCCTCGCCCCCCCCCTCTCTCTCTCTCTCGTTCCCCCTCGCCCCCCCTCTCTCTCGCCCCCCCATCCCCCCTTTCTCTCTCGCCCCCCCATCCCCCCTTTCTCTCTCTCTCTCTCTCGTTCCTCCTCATCCCCTCTCTCTCGTTCCTTCTCGTTCCTCCTCATCCCCCCTCTCTCTCTCGTTCCTCCTCATCCCCCCTCTCTCTCTCGTTCCTCCTCATCCCCTCTCTCTCGTTCCTCCTCATCCCCTCTCTCTCGTTCCTCCTCATCCCCTCTCTCTCGTTCCTCCTCATCCCCCCTCTCTCTCTCGTTCCCCCACGCCCCCTCTCTCTCGTTTTCCCACGCCCCCTCTCTCTCTCTCTCGTTCCCCCTCACCCCCCTTTTCTCTCTCTCTCGTTCCTCCTCATCCCCCCTCTCTCATTCCTTCTCGTTCCTCCTCATCCCCTCTCTCTCGTTCATCCCCCCCCTCTCTCTCTCTCTCGTTCCTCCTTATCCCCCCTCTCTTCCTCGTTCCTCCTCATCCCCTCTCTCTCCCTCGTTCCTCCTCACCCCCCCTCTCTCTCTCGTTCCTCCTCACCCCCTCTCTCTCCCTCGTTCCTCCTCACCCCCCCTCTCTCTCTCTCGTTCCTCCTCATCCCCCCTCTCTCTCGTTCCTCCTCATCCCCCCTCTCTCTCGTTCCTCCTCATCCCCCCTCTCTCTCGTTCCTCCTCACCCTCTCCCTCTCTCTCTCGTTCCTCCTCACCCTCTCCCTCTCTCTCTCGTTCCTCCTCACCCTCTCCCTCTCTCTCTCGTTCCTCCTCACCCTCTCCCTCTCTCTCTCGTTCCTCCTCACCCCCTCTCTCTCGTTCCTCCTCACCCCCCTCTCTCTCGTTCCTCCTCATCCCCCCTCTCTCCCTCTCTCTCTCGTTCCTCCTCACCCTCTCGTTCCTCCTCACCCTCTTCCTCTCTCTCTCGTTCCTCCTCACCCTCTTCCTCTCTCTCTCGTTCCTCCTCACCCCCTCTCTCTCGTTCCTCCTCACCCCCCTCTCTCTCGTTCCTCCTCATCCCCCCTCTCTCCCTCTCTCTCTCGTTCCTCCTCACCCTCTCGTTCCTCCTCACCCTCTTCCTCTCTCTCTCGTTCCTCCTCACCCTCTCCCTCTCTCTCTCGTTCCTCCTCACCCCCCCTCTCTCTCTCTCTCTCTCTCGTTCCTCCTCATCCCCCCTCTCTCTCGTTCCTCCTCATCCCCCCTCTCTCTCGTTCCTCCTCATCCCCCCTCTCTCTCGTTCCTCCTCATCCCCCCTCTCTCTCGTTCCTCCTCATCCCTCCTCTCTCCCTCTCTCTCTCGTTCCTCCTCACCCTCTCCCTCTCTCTCTCGTTCCTCCTCACCCTCTCCCTCTCTCTCTCGTTCCTCCTCACCCTCTCCCTCCTTCGCCCCTCATTCTGCCCCTCTCCCTCTCGTTCCTCCTCACCCTCTCCCCTCTAATTCTCTTGTTTCTCTCATTTTCTCTCGTTCCTCCTCTCCCTCTCTCTCTCTCTCGTTCCTCCTCACCCCCCTTTTCTCTCTCTCTCTCTCGTTCCTCCTCATCCCCCCTCTCTCATTCCTTCTCGTTCCTCCTCATCCCCTCTCTCTCTCTCTCTCTCTCGTTCCTCCTCATCCCCCCTCTCTCCCTCGTTCCTCCTCATCCCCCCTCTCTCCCTCGTTCCTCCTCATCCCCCCTCTCTCCCTCGTTCCTCCTCATCCCCCTCTCTCCCTCGTTCCTCCTCACCCCCCCTCTCTCCCTCTCTCGTTCCTCCTCACCCCCCCTCTCTCTCGTTCCTCCTCATCCCCCCTCTCTCCCTCTCTCTCTCGTTCCTCCTCACCCTCTCGTTCCTCCTCACCCTCTTCCTCTCTCTCTCGTTCCTCCTCACCCCCCCTCTCTCGTTCCTCCTCATCCCCCCTCTCTCCCTCTCTCGTTCCTCCTCATCCCCCCTCTCTCCCTCTCTCTCTCGTTCCTCCTCACCCTCTCGTTCCTCCTCACCCTCTCGTTCCTCCTCACCCTCTCCCTCTCTCTCTCGTTCCTCCTCACCCTCTCTCTCGTTCCTCCTCACCCTCTCCCTCCTTCGCCCCTCATTCTGCCCCTCTCCCTCTCGTTCCTCCTCACCCTCTCCCCTCTAATTCTCTTGTTTCTCTCATTTTCTCTCGTTCCTCCTCTCCCTCTCTCTCTCTCGTTCCTCCTCACCCCCCTTTTCTCTCTCTCTCTCTCCTTCCTCCTCATCCCCCCTCTCTCATTCCTTCTCGTTCCTCCTCATCCCCTCTCTCTCGTTCATCCCCCCCTCTCTCTCTCTCTCCCTCGTTCCTCCTCATCCCCCCTCTCTCCCTCGTTCCTCCTCATCCCCCCTCTCTCCCTCGTTCCTCCTCACCCCCCCTCTCTCTCGTTCCTCCTCATCCCCCCTCTCTCCCTCTCTCGTTCCTCCTCATCCCCCCTCTCTCCCTCTCTCTCTCGTTCCTCCTCACCCTCTCGTTCCTCCTCACCCTCTTCCTCTCTCTCTCGTTCCTCCTCACCCCCTCTCTCTCGTTCCTCCTCACCCCCCTCTCTCTCGTTCCTCCTCATCCCCCCTCTCTCCCTCTCTCTCTCGTTCCTCCTCACCCTCTCGTTCCTCCTCACCCTCTTCCTCTCTCTCTCGTTCCTCCTCACCCTCTCCCTCTCTCTCTCGTTCCTCCTCACCCTCTCTCTCGTTCCTCCTCACCCTCTCCCTCCTTCTGCCCCTCTCCCTCTCGTTCCTCCTCACCCTCTCCCCTCTAATTCTCTTGTTTCTCATTTTCTCTCGTTCCTCCTCTCCCTCTCTCTCTCTCATTCCTCCTCACACTCTCCCTCTCTCTCTCGTTCCTCCTCACCCTCTCGTTCCTCCTCACCCTCTTCCTCTCTCTCTCGTTCCTCCTCACCCTCTCCCTCTCTCTCTCGTTCCTCCTCACCCTCTCCCTCTCTCTCTCGTTCCTCCTCACCCTCTCCCTCCTTCTGCCCCTCTCCCTCTCGTTCCTCCTCACCCTCTCCCCTCTAATTCTCTTGTTTCTCATTTTCTCTCGTTCCTCCTCTCCCTCTCTCTCTCTCGTTCCTCCTCACACTCTCCCTCTCTCTCTCGTTCCTCCTCTCCCTCTCTCTCCTTCGCCCCTCATTCTGCCCCTCTCCCTCTCTCTCCCCCTCCCCTCTAATTCTCGTTTTCTCTCAATTTCTCTCGTTCCTCCCTCTCTCCTAATTCTCTCTCTCATTCCCTCTTCCTTTGTCTGTATACCCTGACCAGAGATGGGAGTGGATTTTCAGAATGCTTTCTGCTTGTCCACAGAACAGGTTCTCATTTCCATAGATTAATTACTTGCATAGAACGCTGGCAGTCTTATCAGAGCATCCATATTTTTAGTCCGTGTTCACGTGTGACTTGTACCTCCCAGCAATGTAAATTTTTCAGGTTCTAGTCTTTCCTGGGAGCTGATCTAGGCTGCTGTACTGTCAGCCTTGTAATGGGGCAAGGACATTACAGCTGGGGGAATTGTCCTATCACAGCGAATGCATTCAATGCAGTTAGGAATACACCTGTCTGATTATACAGGTGGGTGTCCAATAATGTCCCTACCTTCCTCTAAGGAGAAGTCTGCTTAATGTCCCTCCATCTCCTTGTAAAACATTCCTCCATCTGCCATTGCCCCCTCCTCTCTCCCAGATTTGACAGCTGTCAACCATGTGCTGCACAAGTGCATAGCTTCTAACAGGCATAGGTCTTTGGAAAAACGCAGGACACCTTTTGTTATTTTTATAGGAAAACAACACTACTTGGTTAGGGTTGAACAGGTATACATACACTACCAATCAAACGTTCTTGTTGATTCCATGAGCCAGCTCTGTTGGCACCATGTTTGATGTTCTTGAAAGCTCTCTTCCATTTTTTTTTTTTTTTTGTTTTGTTTTACAAGGTAGATGGATTGTTGGTTCTTTCCTCAACCCACTCCGAATGCTCAGGCTTGGCATCAATGTGATAGCACATGGGCATATCCAACACATACTGGGGCCAATTGTAGACAGGAACCAATTAGCCTACCTGTATGTTGTTGGAATGTGACATTCAGCATATGAAATGACATTCCAGTTTCTTTCCAGTCAGCAAAATTGGCCAAAATATGGGCTATTGTGGAGCGGGGTCAATTTTAATTTTGTTTATCATCTTGAAAGGGAATTTTTCACAGTTTAGACCACAGCAACCTTGTTGAGTTTCCTTGGGAGTTTTTTTTTTTTTTTTTTTTTTTTAATGGGCATTTCCCTTTTGAAATACTGAGAAGGCGAATACAATGGACTATAATGAAAGTGTTTATACTCTGCATTTCCTTCTGACTTTCAACAATAAACATCATTTCTCCTAAAATGTGGCTGCTAATGACAGGGGGTCATGCAATGCTTTTTACCACTCCAGGATATTGTACATACAATGTGTCAACACTTCCTCTGCGTTCTCAATGATGTAGCTGTGTGTCATCTGTCATTATGAAGAGGACGAGTAAGCACAACGTATTTAGGTCACAGAATGTAGAGCAAGCCAGGCACAGTTGATTAATAAGCATTTTCTACAGCTGACAGAAGCATTGCACAACCAACTTTTTCCTAATTACAAAGTTCCTTGCAGCACATCGCATAGTTCTGTGCCTCATAAACGTCTCTAACTGCAAGACCAGCACATCTGTGATTGAGTAGTGAACATAATGCTGTGATGTCGGACGATAAATGATGTGCTTGGAATTTCTAGTGATGGCTACAAATGTAGCTAAAGTCACAATGGTTTGTTTTAGAAAGTGCGGTGAGCAGTTAGAACCTCTCTAAGGGTTGTTATTGTGGTCTGTGTGCCCACGAGGGAGAGTCGCCCATCTCCATTTGTCTGGGCGTCCCATTGTCATTGCATTGAAAAGCAGGTTGCAAACTTTTAAGCTATCACTCGTTTCAAAGAAGGACACTTTTCAGGTGACAAGAGTGCATTTACTTGAGGCTGCATTCACACTTGAGTGTTAGCAAAATTCCATTCATTTCAATGGACCCTGATCACGCTCAGATGTCAACAGCGACTGTTGAAATGAACAGGATTTTGTAGCTCAAAGATACTCAACATCAAAATCCTACTCATTTCAGTAGTACCTGTTGACATCTGAGTGTGAATAGGGTCCATTTTAAATGAGTGGAATTTTTCTTGAGTATCTTTCACCTACAAAACACTCAGGTGTGTATGCGGCCTTAGTGAAATTTCCTGTTGTCTGAGACAGGAAGTGCTATCAATTTTCCTCAGTGGGAAACATTGAAAAAAAAAACAGGTACAACTATTCCCTCTGTTATCCAAAGTTTTGGCTTTTGATATACATTCATTGTACTCAGGGAGTGTCAAAGGTTGGGTAGAAATAATGGCGTTGCAATTACAGATTTTTGGGACAGTCGTCCTGAGCACTAGGCTGAAACAAGTATGCAGGATGACATGGGAGTTCATACTTTCACAGGCTGTAGGCTTGTTTCAGCTCAGTGACTCATTAAGTAGTACAGGCAGAGTCAGTCTTGCAGCCTGCATCTTTAAATGCAAGCTGAAATCAGGCTGACAGCGCCAGAGCCTGCGCCATTGCATCCAAGAGAGTCTCTGGGACCTGACGGCCTCAGAGCCTGCGCCATTGCATCCAAGACAGTCTCCGGGACCTGACGGCCTCAGAGCCTGCGCCATTGCATCCAAGAGAGTCTCCGGGACCTGACGGCCTCAGAGCCTGCGCCATTGCATCCAAGACAGTCTCTGGGGCCGACTGTCTTGGATGCAATGGTGCAGGCTCTGAGGCAGTCTCCTTATTTCTGACCTCACAGGTTCAGTTGAATACCTACTCAAAACATGTGTAGCTCCATATTGTAGAACTGTGAGAGTCAGCTAGGATGAGCTTAACAGTCCCTCAGTATCAAAATGCATTGCTAGTGCTAAAGCTTTACAACCCTTACATGATGTGCAAAATGGGGGGAATATTACTTAATATAGTAGAAGATGCTGAATGTTACCCATTCAGAACACTTTTTTTCTCCTCTTTTTACCCCAAAACTGACACGCTTTTTAAAAAAAAAGCCAACTTTTCGTCTCAAAAAAAAAAAAATTGCTGTCCTAGTCATTATCATATTGATTGAAGCAAAACAAGCTCCTCTTTCTTAAAAAAAAAAAAAAATCTTAGTTCCTTTTGTCCTACACCTTAAATTTGTGAACTGTGTCAATTTACTCTATCAGCTTGTGTTCGTTAAATATGTAAACTCTGCAGCAATCCAGTGTTAAGGCATTGTTTATGTGGTCTCAGCTGATGTGGAAGGTCCAGGGGGCCCTGCTGACCAGGGGACTGTTCAGGGAGCACCAGTGCCAGTCAGTACCTATGCCTAAACAGTGGTCCTAAAGGATCTTCTAGTTCTGGGGATCTAGGTATTAGAGATGCAACATATCCTTTTCCTAAAGGGTGACTGTACCATATGTTCACTCTACCTAAAGCCACCCCACTTCACAGCTTACTTACCTCCATTCCAGTATGTTCGGTGTTTCTCTTCTGATGAAAATCTGTGCAGTGCTGGGGGTATCTCTATGTAGGCTTAAATGGAGCTATACTGAATGCTCAAGCCTACAGAGGTATATACACGGGGCACAACCATGGCCAATGATGGCAGATTTTCATCAGAGAGGATGTAAACAGTGGTGTAGGCCATGACACTGGAATGGTGATAAGCAGCTGCTATGAAAGGGAGGATGACTGTGGATTGAAGGAGCATGAACAGAAAGGTATTTCAGGTTGAACTGGTGTGTTTTAATCATCTATGTAATGATGGAGAGGTATCATTAGTATAATGGTTTTTCATTTACATATTTTCATGTTGGAGAGTGAATATTTAAATAAAAATGTCTAACTTTAAGCTTGCTTGTCATGTCATAAATGAAATCTGTTTTCATACTGAATATCATTCTTGTATCCATCTAGTGAGAAGAGGCTCCTCCCGGTTACCGTTGGGCACCCAGTCCAGTGTAGCCAACATGGCAAATCCTGCTCCATCATCGTGGAAACCAAAATCAACCAATCACAGCCTCACTTCAACAAAGGCCGTTCCGGTTTTACCTTGAGTGTGCCAGCCAACTAATGTGCGTGTGCCTGAACCATACGATGATACTGAGTATCTATACGTCTACCAATGCCTTATACAGCCAACGATACCTTGGGTTCATATTGCAGGGACCGGTTCCCTCAGAACATTTTTGTCAGTCCCTGAAGGGAATACATTTAAACCATACAACATTACTGTTCAATTTTTAACCCAGACTCTACAGTCTTTAACTGCCTATCTTTTTAGATTCCTTCATATAATTTGTCTTATTTTCAATTTCACAGGATTTAGTTCTCAAAAGAATAATTAAAAAATTAATCTAGATTCATAACTTCCATTGTTTGTGGTGAAAATGGCATGTTTGTTGGGTGACCGTTTGTTTGGGAGCACTACCTTTTATAGTCTGGTGCACACAAAAACCCCAATCACATTTGTGCATTGTGGCCATGTAGGCAAAGACATTAATGTACATTACCACACCTGCTATGTGCGCCATTCATTGTGTTGCACTACTGTCCAGTGTTGAGGTAACATTTATTTCAGGTACTTGTATAGCACCGTCAATTTACACAGCACTTTACATATATATTGTACATTCACATCACATTCCCAAACCATGTGTGCTGCATTTTGAAAGGGTCATGCATGGGGGTTCCACTCCCATCTGCTGTGGGGTGTTGACAGCCCAATATAAAATGCAACACAATAAGTCTACCCTCCCACCCCATGCAAAATAACACACGTGTGGCACATAGAATGTGAGTTTTTTATTTTATCCTCACAGTACAAAAATAAATAAAAACACAGAGTTAGACACAAGCTGGAGGGTTTCTGCATTGCCTCCATACCCTGCATTAGTGTCATTCACACACAAACTACACAACGACTTCATGTAAACCAGGAGATGCTACAAGTACATTAACCTGATGCCCACACCCGTACTGCCATGTTCAGGCCCAGATTCCAGTACGGGAACATGCATACCCTGTGTACATGGGTGGGCTACAGGCGGTGGTCATGCACTCAGTCACACAAAATACAGATTTATATACATCTATGTATATTAAACAGGCAGAGTCCAGGTACCATGCCAGGTCACATAGCCTGCACACAATAGAAGTCTGTGTACACAAAGGCCCTCTCCTTGATTGTAATCTAGATCCTGCTCTCCACTACTGGCCCTACATAGAACCCGCCATCTCCCTTCTAGCAGATTACCATGATCCATAGGGCTCGAGCTGGTAGTGTGATATTAAAGAGAGCCTGCTTCAAGGCAACATACTGGTGTGGAAAGCCTCAACTGTAAGTTAATCTTCCTTTGACTTATATGTATGCAAGGTATACCTGAAGATGCCTATCTTGTATTACAGATGAGAGTAAGTGTTTTATGGAAGGTATCAAAGTGTGCGTACTAAAGTTTCTCACAGCAACCAGTAAGATTCAAACCTGACTTGAAAGCTTGAATCCAATTGGTGATGTATCCGGCAGAGGAGAGGATTGAGGAAGCAGGCCTCCCACCTCACATGCCTTGGAGAAGACAGACTATGCTAAAATTTAAATTTTGTCTATTCCATTGCAGAGTCTGCTGGCTATCAATACAACTCACTTATTGGTTTTACTCATGGCTTGAAACTGGCATTTAATGTCATTCTACCAGGTTACACTGCTGTTGAGCCCTTACTGCTTTTAGGACTTTTGTTATACTGTACGCTTCTATTTTCGCATAGCACTAGATCTATCCACACTATTGACTCTAATGGCATCTCATAAATGGGAACTTCTACTGCAGCAGAGATGCTCCTAGCAATGAAGAGCGCACCTGATGCAAACCACAAGGTAGGGTAGGTAACTGAGTAAAAGCAAGTAGCTGCAGTTCTACATTCTCTGCCCTCCCGTGTTCACATTGGGATGCATGGCAGTAGTTAAGTCTAGTAATAATTACACTAAGACTAGATAGCCATACTGGGGATCGCAGATCCTCACCCACTAGCAGGCCATAGACAGTTTTTGGCAGACATCTGGCAAGGAGAGTTTCTAAATGTATCATCTATCATAAAAAGTACAAGCCTTCACTGTATGGACCTGGATGGGAAACCTGCATCCTACCAGCAAAACACACAAAATGAAAAAAAGTCTCCACAACTCTCTTCTAACACTGCACATGTAACAAAAAAAAACAGGGAAATCGAACTCCTCGTCTGCTAGAACACATTGTGAAAACAAGGAGTTAATGGCACATATTGTACAGGTAATGTTATCATAGCAGGCTATTCTAGAACAAGCACCCAGTACATTACAAAAAGTGCATCTTTTTCTTGCTCATGAGGGCTTATTCTATACAGCTGTCACTGGGGGAATGGCCATCTTTCACATGTCTCTCAACACAGATGTAAATGTGGTTGGCAGTACCTTTTTTTTGAAATGATTCCTTGAAATAGGGCTTCCCAATTCCATTACCAGAGAGCCATAAAAACAAAGATTTTTGGAGCACACTTGTGTTCGGTGAACTGATCCTTTGCTTAGTTCATTGTCTGCCAATTAGAGGAATGCTAAAAACATTGGGATCCTGGCCCAAGGGGACTGGAGTAGTTTAACTCTAGATTCTACTGACTGTGGAGGCTGCTGTATTTGGAATTTCTAAATTGTCTGAAATAAGAACTGTCTGGGTCTCATGCAGCTGAGCAACACCATTTCTTGTCACCTAATACGACACTGAAAATTATGGGCCAACTGGTATCCCTGGATGTTTTAATCCAGATCACCATTTTTCACCATGTAAGTGGCAAACTACAGATGTGGGCTGATAATTCATGGTAGAGAAAGACTGCTATCATCTATGTCCCCCCACCTTACCAACATTGGGAGCTTTTACCCATAGACTGGATTTTGTCCAAGCTTTGCTTCACAGCCCCATCTTTTCTGATTGGCTTCATCATTCTTGGTCACCTGAGTGGGATGAACTCCTGCAAGCAGAAAGCTATTGGCAGTTTGGCAGAAATGTGTCATGCAAAGCACCTTATTGGTAGATATTTTACTGGTATTAAAGCAGAGCTCCATTCTCCTGTTAGAAAAAAAACAAAAGTCAGCAGCTACAAAAAAACTGTAGCTGCTGACTTCTGTCCTCACCGCAGCCAGGTTCACCAGCCTTCCCCTGTCCCAGCACCTTAAGTGTGGGCATCTAGCTGCAACAGCTTGCAGCCTCAAGCCAGGTGCCCACTGCGCATGCACGAGCAGCACTGCTTTGTGAATGCTCCCGGTGGTCTTCAAGAACTTGTCACATATCCCAGAAAACTGCGGACAGGAGGTGAGTGGGTAGGAGAGCTCTGCTTCCGTTCAGCTAGGCGGTCAGAACAGAAGCGTGAGCAGGTACCTGTCAAAATCGGGTACTCACTCCCCAAAAGGTCCCAATCTTAAAACGGGGAGCTGGGGAAGAGTCCTTAAAGCGGAACTTCCCCCTTTTGGTTGGAGCTCCCCTTTAAGAAGACTACATCCATCAAGGTTGGCAGAAGCATTTCTGCCTTCAGAGACTTATGTGATTTATTTTATAAATACATTGTGAACATTGCCAGTGATCAAATTTAGCTTCTGTTCATGGTCTTAGTACTGAACCTTTTGGTACAAAATTCCTCTGCAGTGATAAGATTACTAGTTCCTCACAGCATCCAATTAAATTCCAGCTTTCAGAGCCTAACTTTTCCAGAGCAGGTTTGAATTTAGTTCATGGTTTGGGGAAAATATGCCAATACATGGTCCAGCTCTTTGTATTCCATGTTAGGTCAACAGGGTCCACATTAAGGACTTGGCCCAAGGGTTGCAAGACAAAACCTGTGATCTAATGAACTGATAATCTTCGTATCTGTACAGTCAATAACATGGCAGCCATCACACTGTTTGGGTTACAGATTAAGTGCCTGAACCAAAAACTGCCTCTACGTCCCTACGACAGATTCAAGTATTAATGCAGTCGTTGTAGGTTTAATTCAGATGGTCCTTCTTTCAGACCCCTTAAAATAAGATGCAGTAGAGCAAATACTGCCATGGATACCAGACTAACAACCATCTGTGCAATCACCAAGCCTCAACAAAAGATTCACAAAAATCCAGCCCTGCCTATGAATCCCAACAAGAAAATGCCAGTCAGTTGGTGAGCCTCCCCAACTAAATATTCATTGTATACTTTGCTTGGTCCTTGGCTATTGCTAAATGTGATTCCTACAACAAAAGAAATATTTTAACACTCAATTATCCAAAGATATGTCTGTTACCAGCAAACCATGGTACCACCATTTTGTACCTGAACCATTTAAGAGATCTGGTTCACTACAAACAAGTGGCATCATGTAATTCGTTCTTCTGACCTTAACAGGTACACGGCTCAAAAAGGCTGCCACCAATATGCCTGCTGGGTGACAGTAACACTATAGCCAGAGACCCAGGAAGGCAGCTTTACATCTGCTCTCGGACATATAAACCTGCTACCCTGAGCCATTTCACAGTGATGCGATTCTGTTCCTGCTTTTTGAATGGTCAAGCCAACATAAATCATATTCACATTAGAGGGATAATATAGACAGAATCAGAGAAATGACAGAATGCAAAGTGCACTAACCCAAAGCAACCGATAGGAATTCGCATTACAGGAATCTAAGTCTGATAACTGCTAGCAGCCAATCAGAACGGGTCTTCCACCAAGCTGACCCATTCAGTAAAGTTTGGTAGGTTGCTATGGTTACTGCATTTTGCATATCCTCATCACTCTTTTGCCATCATCAAACAGGTCCATGAGATTTAAAGAAGGGAATGTCTGATCTCAGGAATTAGACACTAACTTGGCCTGGTCAGGTTGTTCATTCCGACATCTAGAAGATACAATGAATTTGCAGTTGAATCCTATGGGTAATGGCCCCTTGAACTAAAGAAGTGAGTTAGGCTGTGTACAGTTAGTGCAAAATATAGGGTTTTATAACAGAAAAAAATTTTGGTAAACCAAAATGGAAACTATATTCCTAATAAAGCAAGTCCATCCAAAACTGAAAAAAGTAGTTCGGAACAGAATATTCTGTCAGAAACAAAGTGCTCAATAGGAGAGCCCCAAAATGTCTGTGGGGCTCTTAGTGGTGAAATAGGATTATGACAGTATCACACAGTTATGGGGTGAACGGAAAACAAAAAAAAAACAAAAATAATCCCATAGCAGGACTTAGGGACAGAATATTCCAAATTTGAATCTTCAGTTATGGGTGAATTTCCTAGGAGCTGCCAAAGTCACGAAGGCCCTCCCAATCTTCATTGAAAACAAACAGGCTGCATTGTTACAATTAGCCATTCATCCCTCAAAATTGCTGCCCTTTTTCAGGTGGGTTCCCTACTAGGATTGATAATATTCTACAGGTCTGCAACTTCAAGAGGAACAGGCAGGGCAGGAAATCAGTAGCTGCCCTTGCCGACTTGTTTTTGATGATGCAGGTTCTAAGGTTGCCATCCTTGCCCTTCCTTTTCTACTTGGTAAGGTGTCAGTTCTGAAAGAAGCGTATATCTTGGGTGCCAGACACCTACCATGCATGCTTGTTCCAGAACAGAAGTGAAGTGAAGCAAGGGTAAGGATCATAGCCTTGGAACATGCAAATGCAAAACCAAGTTTGCAACAGCCGCTCCCGTATTCCCATCCGATAGGTTCCCACTAACAAAATGCATGGCCTCTTAGCTTTATTATGTGTCTCAAGCCAAAATGTTTTCATTTTCCCTGGGATAATAGTCAGCTCTGCTGCACAGTATCTTATAATGGACTAAATGCAATTTCTCCTGCGCTCCGGGACCCAGGCCGGTGGTGAGTAGATCAAATCCCAACAAAGAAACCACCGGGGCATACAAGGTCGTGCAGCTCCAAACCAAGGCTGGGGAAGCCCGACTAGAACTGTGAAGTAAAACAAGAAGAAGCGCACCAACCTTGCGCATTACCTCAGTAACCAAAATTTATTTAGTAAAAGAATAGTACTCACAAACAGCGAACAAAAACAGGCATGCAAGTCCTCCCAGGGACTTCAAAGGCAAGAGACCAGCGCGAATCCCATCATGGGGGTAGACACTCAGTACAGCTGACGCGTTTCGAAGGTCATGAGCTCTGAGGAAGAAGGCATGACCTTCGAAACGCGTCAGCTGTACTGAGTGTCTACCCCCATGATGGGATTCGCGCTGGTCTCTTGCCTTTGAAGTCCCTGGGAGGACTTACATGCCTGTTTTTATTCGCTGTTTGTGAGTACCATTCTTTTACTAAATAAATTTTGGTTACTGAGGTAATGCGCAAGGTTGGTGCGCTTCTTCTTGTTTTACTGCACAGTATCTTATGCCCTATCTCAGCAACAATAGACAGATAACCAACCAGTTTAAAAAAAAAAAAAAAAAAAGTTTCTCCTCTGGCAATCTTATACAAACCAATAAACAAATACGTTGAAAGCAGAAACCCTCTTCAAAATGATGGAGATAGGGAAACATAAAAGCCTTGCATCTGCAATAAGCTCTGAATGTGAGGATCTGACTTATTTCTGTCTCTAAGCAGTTAATACCCAATAAGAAAAACCATTTGCAAATCTGTCATGCATTGCATGGCCTTCAGTCACCTCAGCTGTGCCAGTACAGGGTTAATGAGATTGCACAATAACTAGCAGGTTAATTAATGTGATAGCCAGATATTTCTTTAAGATAGGCGCAGACATGAAAATGGAAGTTAGACTGGTGGATTATCGAATGAACAGAGTCTCTTTATACATATCACCAGAACCTCACCAATGCTGCCTATATTCAGACCTGCAGAGCATTTCCACACAAAGGACTGCAGAACATTGCACCATGTAAACTTTTTCTTGCTTGAGACCTGCCAAGCACACCAATGTGACAACCTCTTCTGGCTAAGACCTGAAAAGGGTTTTCAAAAATCAAACCAGAATTCCAGTGTTTAAACCCTGCCAGGGGCCACAGTTATATCACCAGTTTGCAGCAGAGCTTTGCTCTGTACCAACTCTTCATCGGCCGAATACTCTCATCTCTTATACCTTAACATCCTCCCAGCCCCAACTTTCCATAGAGTTCACCGATCCAAGCCTATCATCAGCCTGTTCTTGTCCTCTTGGATGCCCTCAGCTTTCAGATCAGCAAAGATCTGAGTGAAATACTGGGGGTCTGCATTGATGCGCAGCATCTTGGGGCTCATTAGTCCAATGACAGACAGGCATCGGTCCCAAAAGGCCTCTTTAGAGCTTTCCACTAGGAAGGGCTTTAATGGGTAAGAGATTTCATTGCCCATGTAGGAGTAGGACAGGTATACACAGGTCAGTAAGGAAGCCTGTAATTCTTGCTCGCTGGCCAGCTCGGAAGAAATGACGTCTCGGCAGAGCATGTACAAAAAGACCACATTGGCTGGGGTGATGAAGCCTTGGTCCTGCCACCCCTGGAGAAGTAGAGATCGGTCTACACTTCTCAGCCATAGCACAGGGTCTGTAGGTGAAAGATGCTTCAGCTTGTAACACCTTCTGCAGAGGAACTCTCCGAGACATTTCAGCAGTTCACTGGTGGAGGCCTGCACCACCACGCGTTTCGGAGAAGAGTGCACTTGCTGCTGCTGAGATGACTTACTGACAGAAGACACCGGGTCCTTAGAAACAGAATCTTTTGAATCCTGCGTGAAGCTCGACAGGTTAGCACAGGAGAGGGACTTCTTAAGATTCTCACTATTGAGATGAGTGATGTTGTTCTGGTAACCAATGTTGGTCTGACTCTTTTTCGGTTGCCTCTTTTTGGAAGAGACTGCCACAAGTCGTTTCCATGGTAACACAGAGATGAACGAATGTCTCTTGAGAGATTTTCCATTCTTGCTATTCTGGACGGCAGTGTAATGAGCCACGCTGGATGAGCTGCCTTCAAACAGTCCCGCCTTGCGGTAGCTTGGGGATATGGAGAGGACCGTCCCCATGGTTGCGTTGAGTCTGGCAACGAAGCTTTTAAAAGGGGCGAGTCAAATTTCCAGCATCATTTCAGGTTATTGCTTGAATGAAAACCTAAAAATGAAAAGATACTGCAATTGGTTATTTGTTTCTACTTATAACATATGTATCAAATATATAGAAACATCTTACCTACCACATAAGGGCAACACATCTAAGCCCCTACATTAACTTTTGACAGACACCATATAGCAAAGTGGGGGTGTTTTATTGTAATTAGAACTTTTCATTGTCATTTTGTTAGATCAATCACACCAGCCTCTGGCCCTGAAGAGGCTTATGGCCTGTGTCAATGGGCTTTTGATCACTTCAGGTGGGTTTTGTATTCCCATACAAGTCTATTAGAATGCAACCCCTGCCCAAAGCAGGCGAAATGTAGGTCAGAAGGAGGTCAACTGCAGATTAAAAAGCACCTGTCAATGAATTCTTAATGATCCCAGAAGCATGTTTAACCTATGCCATCAAGACAAACCCAATGCCCATCTACACAGGCCCTTAGGGGTTGATTTACTAAAACCAGAGAGTAGAAAATCTGGTGTGTAGAAACCAATCAGCTGCCAGTTCTTTTGTCAAAGCTTAATGGAACAAGCTGAAGTTAGAAGCTGATTGACTATCATGCAGAGTTGTACCAGATTTTGCACTCTCCAGTTTTAGTAAATCAACCGCTTAGTGCAGTGGTCCCAAAACTGTGGCCGCTTGCTTGCCTTGAGGTTACTATTCAATCTACAAACACAGACGATGGGGCAGAATTCCTTCCACCGACGATGGGGCAGAATTCCTTCCACCGACGATGGGGCAGAATTCCTTCCACCGACGATGGGGCAGAATTCCTTCCACCGACGATGGGGCAGAATTCCTTCCACCGACACCGACGATGGGGCAGAATTCCTTCCACCGACACCGACGATGGGGCAGAATTCCTTCCACCGACACCGACGATGGGGCAGAATTCCTTCCACCGACACCGACGATGGGGCAGAATTCCTTCCACCGACACCGACGATGGGGCAGAATTCCTTCCACCGACACCGACGATGGGGCAGAATTCCTTCCACCGACACCGACGATGGGGCAGAATTCCTTCCACCGACACCGACGATGGGGCAGAATTCCTTCCACCGACACCGACGATGGGGCAGAATTCCTTCCACCGACACCGACGATGGGGCAGAATTCCTTCCACCGACACCGACGATGGGGCAGAATTCCTTCCACCGACACCGACGATGGGGCAGAATTCCTTCCACCGACACCGACGATGGGGCAGAATTCCTTCCACCGACACCGACGATGGGGCAGAATTCCTTCCACCGACACCGACGATGGGGCAGATTTCCTTCCACCGACACCGACGATGGGGCAGAATTCCTTCCACCGACACCGACGATGGGGCAGAATTCCTTCCACCGACACCGACGATGGGGCAGAATTCCTTCCACCGACACCGACGATGGGGCAGAATTCCTTCCACCGACACCGACGATGGGGCAGAATTCCTTCCACCGACACCGACGATGGGGCAGAATTCCTTCCACCGACACCGACGATGGGGCAGAATTCCTTCCACCGACACCGACGATGGGGCAGAATTCCTTCCACCGACACCGACGATGGGGCAGAATTCCTTCCACCGACACCGACGATGGGGCAGAATTCCTTCCACAGACACCGACGATGGGGCAGAATTCCTTCCACCGACGATGGGGCAGAATTCCTTCCACCGACACCGACGATGGGGCAGAATTCCTTCCACCGACACCGACGATGGGGCAGAATTCCTTCCACCGACACCGACGATGGGGCAGAATTCCTTCCACCGACGATGGGGCAGAATTCCTTCCACCGACGATGGGGCAGAATTCCTTCCACCGACACCGACGATGGGGCAGAATTCCTTCCACCGACACCGACGATGGGGCAGAATTCCTTCCACCGACACCGACGATGGGGCAGAATTCCTTCCACCGACACCGACGATGGGGCAGAATTCCTTCCACCGACACCGACGATGGGGCAGAATTCCTTCCACCGACGATGGGGCAGAATTCCTTCCACCGACACCGACGATGGGGCAGAATTCCTTCCACCGACACCGACGATGGGGCAGAATTCCTTCCACCGACACCGACGATGGGGCAGAATTCCTTCCACCGACACCGACGATGGGGCAGAATTCCTTCCACCGACACCGACGATGGGGCAGAATTCCTTCCACCGACACCGACGATGGGGCAGAATTCCTTCCACCGACACCGACGATGGGGCAGAATTCCTTCCACCGACACCGACGATGGGGCAGAATTCCTTCCACCGACACCGACGATGGGGCAGAATTCCTTCCACCGACACCGACGATGGGGCAGAATTCCTTCCACCGACACAGACGATGGGGCAGAATTCCTTCCATTGACACCGACGATGGGGAACTTTTCCTCCCACTGACACCAAAGATAGGGAATTTTTTTACTCCTACTGGACACCAGGACATTTTCTACTCCCACTGGTTCTAGTCTGGCCCCCCTAAAGTCTGCAGGACAGTAAACTGGCCCTTTGAGTAGAACATTTGGGGACCCCTACCTTAGTGTGTATAGAACCTCAACAATGAATGCCTCTCATTTTCTACGATTTGGTCTGTTAAATACACCATCAAAAGCAGTTTTGCTATATGTTAGAGAACTGTAATGAAAAAAAAAAAAACACTGATCATAATCAGAAATTCAGAGTTGTCCTGTGCACACTTCCTGTGTAATCTCAAGTGTAATCTCCCAGTTCTTATCACACAACAACTGGACCCGATGTTGTGGACATGACGATAGCGGGTGGTTTCAAGTATTATAGCAAAAGAATAAACTAGTCAGGGCCTACACCACTTAGTCCACAAAAAGTCTGTCCTGACACACACTCTACGATGTAACATCCCTGCTAAGTCACTCACATACACCCAAGCCTGCTGGATGGAGGCCAATTAACATTTTTGGATGAGTCCCTAGAAGAAACCCCCACAGACATGAGGAAAACATACAAACTCCATGAAGAAAGGGTTGCTTGTGGAAACTGAATCCAGAAACCAAGTACTACAATGCTGCACCAGCCTTACCATGCTGTTCTGCTACTTTTTTTAGGCACACGTTATACAAAGTGGATCTATGAAATGTATTTTATGGGACGGAGTGACTATTTTTTAAGCAAGTCTCATTGGTGTCAAAGGATGGCACTTTTTTTTAATAATCCATCCATGTTATTTGTTAAATCTTGCAAACTCAATAGGAGCGATCCCATTATTCTATGTTACCTGAATATGTCATATTGTCCGGATAATTCAGCATTGAAAGTGGCTGGGGGCCCCATTTGTGACATTTTTTGAGTGGTGGTCCCAAACCATTTCCTCAAGAGTCAAATGCAGCTCTAGGCTAAGTTTAATATGAACCGCAAGAAGTAATCAGAACTGAAATATCGAAGCACCTGCTTAATTAAATATTTTGCCGAAGTAGTTAAGCAGAAGTCGGATTCATAGAATTACCATATTTCACAACACTAGATATGGGGGTGCAGTTTTTCCATGCCTAGTTTGACTAGATTGCTGGCTGTGACTTTGACATGTATGTCAACAAAAGGTTGATGAACTTCACAATAATTTACATCTACAGTGTGTATGTTTATGGGGAACGCTCCAGTCTATCCTGAATAGCCTGTGTCTGGCTGTCTGCATTCCTATGTGTGTATGTGAATGGATGACACCCACAAACCTGGCCTGGGAGTGAAAACTACAATGAGTCAGCTGCAAATTGCCATCGTCTGCATTGTCCCATCTACAAGATTGTAATCCGGCTGCATCTGATCTGGGTGCAGCTGATGGCTGCTTATTTATAGCCATCACTATTTGAATGTAAAATTCCTATTTACTTCTGACCAAATAATTATCGGTTATCACAACCTTATCCTCAGCTGGGGACATTACTATTTTAAAACCTTCAGTATGTCATTACAGCTCTCCTAGTATAGAATGGGTGACGGCTTTATTGTGTGTTTGTGCATGAGTGCAAGAAAAAAAAAAAAAGTATTACTCATCTGATTGTTAAAGTATAACTAAAGGCAAAGTTTTTTTTTTTGCAGTTTGGATAGAGTACCAAAAGGGGTTAGAACCTCTAAGATTTTTACTTGCTGCCTGTTAACCAAGACAATTCGGATAAATCCAAAATGTCAAGCTGCTACCAGAACGAGAAAATAGGGGAAATCTTTCCAATAGGGATACTGCTCATAACAACTAAGAGGAAATTTCCCTTACACTGGAAAGATATCTTCTCACATCCTGTTGGGTCTACAAGAAGTGAATTGAAAAGAGACAGACCAAAACAAAAAAAAAACAAAAAAACAAAAACAAAAAAACCCCAAACAATACAAAAAAACAAAAACACACACACACCTTGACAGCAGTCTAATTTTCTAAATAAAACAGTAGCTTTTAATATACTTTAACCCAAAAGCAGACCACGTAGCTCTACCTACAGTTCTAAAGGGATATACCCCGATCAGCCACAACTTTAGGACCACGGATAAGTGAATAACACTGATTATCTTGTTACAATGGCATCTGAAAGATCGGAAATATTAGGCAGCAAGTAAACATGTTGCCCCTGAAGTTGATGTGTTGGAAGCAGGAAAAGAAAAAAAACAAAAACAAAACAAATGGCCATTGTGTATGGGGCTGCGTAGCTGCAGACCACTCAGGGTGCCCATGCTGACCCATGTCCAAAGCCAAAAGCACGAATGATGGGCACAAGAGCATCATAACTGGACCACAGAGCAACTGTAGAAGATGGCCTGGTCTGATGAATCACATTTTCTTTGTCATAAGGTCGATGGCCGGGTAAGTATGTAATGCTTAGCTGGGGAAGTGAGAACACCACAATGCAGTATGGAAAGTAGGCAAGACGACAGAGGCAATGTGATGCCTTATACAATGGTCTGCTGGGAAACCTTGGGTACTGCCATTCATGTGGATGTTGCTGGACAATTACCACCCACCTAAACATTGTTGGTTACTAAGTACACCCCTTCATGGAAATTGTATTCCCTGATGGTAGTGACCTCTTTCAGCAGGATACGGCGCCCTGCCACACTGCAAAAATGGTTCAAGAATGGTTTGAGGAACACAACAGCGAGTTTTGAGGTGTTGACTTGGCCTTCAAAATTCTCCAGATCAGAATCCAATCAAGCATCTGTGGGATTTGCTGGGAAAACAAGTTTGATACATGGGAGGCCCCACATCACAACCTACAGGACTTAGAGGATCTGCTACTGACATCTTATTGCCAGACACCACAGCATACCTTCAGAGGTCTAGTGAAGTCCATGCCTTGATGGGTCAGGGCTGTTTCGGCAGCAAAAGGGGGACCTACTCAGCATTAGTGGATGGTCATAAAGTTATGTAAATAGTTTCTTCTGTGCAGATCAGAATCTGAACATCCACTAAAACTGCACGCTGAGCGCCTTGGTCTATTCTTTACCACCACAATGCTTTCATGTCTGCATTCACAGTATGTTGGTTTAGCCCAAGTGTGTGTTGGGGTGCCATTCACAATTTTCTGTATGTGAAGTTCAAATGTTATTGGACAGCGGCAAAGGCCTGGTGCACTTTATCAAACATAACTGGGGTACTGGCTGCAAAATTCAATTTTATGACATGGAACAGGTTTTTCAGGGAAATTGAAGTTATGTAGCAGTGCTGCTGAAGATCACTGGAGCAGCTGAACTCCAAATGGTTTACTATAGGCATCTAGAAATAACAGACCAAGAGGTTTAAGCAGCTGACCCTGGGCTGTACTTTCTCAGCACATATGTGTATTGTTGCTTGTGGTAAGATGATCCTGTGAAACAATGGAGTGTGTGAAAGCTTGCAACACAGGTTAGAGAATGGGCCCGAGAAAGCCATCAATCAGCAGAGGCAATGGCCCCCTACTGATGCGTCCTTGTGAACAGCCCCCTTTTACTAGGGATCAAACCAGGCCTTTTTTTTTTTTTTAATAAAGTACTTTTCACTTTTTCATCTTTATCCTTCGTCATTCTTCAGCATGGCTGATCAGCTTCTTGGCGGCTACTTTAGGTCTAAAATGGCCACAGAAGCTTGTGGGACAGGGTGACAGTACACAGAAGCACAATTGGGACACAGAAGCAGAGTGTTGTCACGCTATAGCAGGAAGTGACTGAACGAGCATTTTCAAGGCAGATCACCAAATCACAGAATGGACCAGGTTACAGAATAAGGAGACAGAGGCAGAGTGTTGTCACCCTATAACAGGAAGTGACTGAACAAAACACCATCATGGCAGGATCACCAGGTTACAGAATAGGCTGTGTTACAGAATAAGGAGACAGAAGCAGAGCGTTGTCACCCTATAGCAGGAAGTAACTGTACAATCATGGCAGGATCACCAGGTTACAGAATAAAGGAGACAGAAGCAGAGCGTTCATATAACAACCGACTTAAAATATACCCAAAGTCCAAATAAATGTCCCAAATCGTGAAAAACTGTGAAAAATTGTCCAAATTGCATCCAGATCTTGACAAATAGGTACCCACTCGTACACAGTGAAGATGAATCCCAGATGCTTTTCAAATACCTCAAAAAAAGAAAAATCTAGACATAGTGTATTATCTTAGGTCTTAAAGACAGTGCCACACGTGCAGCATGCAAACACTACAGTGCCACAGCAATCGTGTAAACATACTCAATATACACCACTGCAAACCATATAGTAAGAATGCATAATTACCCTCAATTCGATATAATCAAACATATAATCCAAAATTTTAGGCATGGAATATCCTCAGATAGACAACCTCTTCTCCAGACACTTCCCTTAAACCTCACCACCCCCCAGGGGGAAAGAAAGTCAAGAGCAGAATGGCAAGATCAACCTGGACCAGAGCGTTGTCACCCTATAGCAGGAAGTAACTGAACAATCACAATCATGGCAGGATCACCAGGTTACAGAATAAGGAGACAGAAGCAGAGCGTTGTCACCCTATAACAGGAAGTAATTGAACAAGCACCATTATGGCAGGATCTCCCAGTTACAGAATAGACCAGGTTACAGAATAAGGAGACAGAAGCAGAGCATTGTCATCCTATAGCAGGAAGTAACTGTACAATCATGGCAGGATCACCAGGTTACAGAATAAAGGAGACAGAAGCAGAGTGTTGTCACCCTATAAGAGCAGGTAAATGAACAAGTACCTTTATGGTAGAATCACTAAATTACAGAATAAGACAGAGGCAAAGCGTTGTCACCCTATAACAGGATATGAGGGAACAAGCACCATCATGGCAGGATCACCAGGTTACAGAATAAGGAGACAGAAGCAGAGTGTTGTCACCCTATAGCAGGAAGTGACTGAACAAGCACCATTATGGCAGGATCTCCCAGTTACAGGATGGGACAGATTACAGAATAAGGACACAGAAGCAGAGTGTTGTCACCCTATAAGATCAGGTAAATGAACAAGCACCTTTATGGTAGATTCACCAAATTACATAATTAGCCAAGTTACAGAATAAGAAGACAGAGGCAGAGTGTTGTCACCCTATAACTGGAAGTAACTGAACAAGCACCATCATGGCAGGATCACCAGGTTACAGAATGGGCCAGGTTACAGAGGCAGAGCATTGTCACCCTATAACAGGATATGAGGGAACAAGCACCATCATGGCAGGATCACCAGGTTACAGAATAAGGAGACAGAAGCAGAGTGTTGTCACCCTATAGCAGGAAGTGACTGAACAAGCACCATCATGGCAGGATCTCCCAGTTACAGAGGCAGAGCGTTGTCACCCTATAGCAGGAAGTGACTGAACAAGCATCATCATGGCAGGATCTCCCAGTTACAGAATGCGCCAGGTTACAGAGGCAGAGCGTTGTCACCCTATAGCAGGAAGTGACTGAACAAGCATCATCATGGCAGGATCTCCCAGTTACAGAATGCGCCAGGTTACAGAGGCAGAGCGTTGTCACCCTATAGCAGGAAGTGACTGAACAAGCATCATCATGGCATGATCTCCCAGTTACAGAGGCAGAGCGTTGTCACCCTATAACAGGATATGATGGAACAAGCACCATCATGGCAGGATCACCAGGTATAATCTTACTGAAAGCTGTGGATTTTAAAGCGCCTTTTAAAAAGTGACTAAATGCAAAATCTTGCGTAACTTTTTAGTAATTGGGTTTACTATACATTAAATTATAGAGTAATGCTTTCTAGGCTTCTAAAGGTGATATTTAACGAAAAGTCACTATTAAAATTCCTTCCAGTCCAGTAAAAATATAATTGAAAGTCTGGCGACTACGGTTCTTCCACAATGTAGGCCACGTAGTCTCAGCAGTAAAGTGTCTTTCAAAAGGTCACTTTGGGTTTAGTATTTATGGATAAAAGGAACACAAATTGGTTCACCTATTCAGATCCTTGGCGGCATTGTCCCGGGGGGGGGGGGGCACAAAGTATAAATACTTGTATAATCGGTTGTGATAGGCAGCAGCATTGTGCGTTATTTATGCACAAATCTGCAACAACAAGCCAGTGGTGCCCCATTTGGGATTTGATAGTCAGCCTTGGACATCCATCTTGCCTGTCCCCGTCCCTGGCCTTATTTCAGCAGAATGGAAGAGATCTCGGGGGGGAGAAAATCGCTTTTTTTGCCATCTCAGTGTAAGGTCAGCTGTGAAATAATCTGTGCAATGTGAATCAATCAGCATTTCTAAGCACAAGTAGATGCTGACCATCAAAACACAATTCAATGTAAAATGCATATTTGATTGCAGTATAAAATACACTTTGTAGAACAAAATTGATTTCTTCATTTAAATGCATTTTGGAACCAAAGCAGATTGGCTGATATTGATTAGTCCATCACAAAACCGATAACATTTAATGACATTACATTAGCAAAAATGTGTACTACAATCAGATCTGTGCTCCAAATTTGATTAGGCTGCAATTTAGCCCTTTTCAAACGAAAAAAAAAAAAAATCTGTTACATCCGTTTTGGTTTTGTTGCCCAAATATGACAAAACTAGGTTTTCACAACATTTGTCTTTGTGGACAAAAAGTTACTAATGCCAGTTGGTGTTCCAGCGTAACCCAAAATACAAAATATATTGCAGACTACCGGTCCTTAGATGTGATGGTTTTCTTATTAATCTTTTTCCTTTATTTGTTACCTGGTGATCCTACCAGTAGCACACTTCCTGTCCTAGGGTGACAACACTCACCATACCAGGGGCAGACAACTTATGGGGCCCCCAGGCAATAGGGGATCATGGGGCCCGTGTCCCTGCCCAAACTCAAAAAAGCCTATGAAAAAAGGTACCAGGGGCATCTTATGGGGCCCCTACTGACCCCGGGCCCTCGGGCAGTGCCTGAGTTTCCAAATGGTCAGTCCGCCCCTGCACCATACTGTTTCAGGCAAACCAAAACAGGATAGGACTACAGAACACCAAACATCGACATCTCTCTTTGTCTCCAAAATATGGATAGAAGGGGTTCTGTAGTCTTTAGAGATACACAATGTAGCGAAGAAGAGTGTCGAATAGGAAGTTGTCAGTTTTCTGGCAGGAGTGAAACGTGTTGGAATGTGTACCTCAGATGGATTGGTTGGTGGACAGATGAACAAAACAAAAAAAAAAAGGGAAGGAAACAAAGCATCTTCTACTGTGAAGTTTCTCTCTGTTTAGAATGACTATTTATCCAATAGTTGATGACTATAAAGAAGCTGCTCCTGTCATCGGTGAGAGCGGAGGATAAAAGCCTTAAGTGGGGAATTCACAGGAAAGTTTGTTACTGTTTACATGTCCTTTTGGTAACTTTTATGGCACCACCAATCTTTATCAGGATTCCTTGTCTTGGCAATTGATGGGAAAACCATGTGTTAGCTGAACTACAGCAACAACACCCCTGACTGTTCTGGAAACATTGTTAGAAGGCTGTCAGTTGGAATGAGATGTCGATTTAGACAAGTGGGTAAGATCGGAAAAGATGGAAACAAATAAAATATCAGTAAGATTATAGGGAAGGAGGATCCTTAAAACTCAGATGGGAGATGTGCGATAACGACAGGACAGAACCCCGGGTGGGAGATGTGCGATAACGACAGGACAGAACCCGGGGAGGGAGATGTGCGATAACGACAGGACAGAACCCCGGGTGGGAGATGTGCGATAACGACAGGACAGAACCCCGGGTGGGAGATGTGCGATAACGACAGGACAGAACCCCGGGTGGGAGATGTGCGATAACGACAGGACAGAACCCCGGGTGGGAGATGTGCGATAACGACAGGACAGAACCCCGGGTGGGAGATGTGCGATAACGACAGGACAGAACCCCGGGTGGGAGATGTGCGATAACGACAGGACAGAACCCCGGGTGGGAGATGTGCGATAACGACAGGACAGAACCCCGGGTGGGAGATGTGCGATAACGACAGGACAGAACCCCGGGTGGGAGATGTGCGATAACGACAGGACAGAACCCCGGGTGGGAGATGTGCGATAACGACAGGACAGAACCCCGGGTGGGAGATGTGCGATAACGACAGGACAGAACCCCGGGTGGGAGATGTGCGATAACGACAGGACAGAACCCCGGGTGGGAGATGTGCGATAACGACAGGACAGAACCCCTGGTGGGAGATATGCGATAACGATAGAACAGAACCCGGGAGGGAGATATGCGATAACGATGGAATAGAACCCGGGAGGGAGATATGTAATAACGACGGAATAGAACCCATGTATCCAAGGTAGAAAGGATACTCAAGTTAGAGAAAGAAAAATACATACAGGAGGTCGAGGAGATTGGAAATACGTCTCTTAAATAAGACCAATAACAGTTGTAGAATAATTGGAAGTTACAGTAATTAGATACACAGTGAGTAAATTAGCATCTTATTCCAAATTGTATATAGGTAGGTGCAATAAAAAGAAAAACATTTGAATGAATAATAAATAGTTGATTTTACATTCTCTGATGGGGTGTACATAGAAATGACTAGTCTATGTCACATCCATTATGCTGGTTAAATATATGTCTTGAAAATATCAGACCCAGGGACAAACAACGGAAGCAAGCATCTGATTGGCTGCCATAAGCGTCTCCATATTGCTTTGCACCATATCCTAGAAATACAACTCACAATTCTCATCATAAGAAAGGAGAATTGTTTCTGGTCTGCACGGCAAACACATTCTTTCCTCCATTCTCTATCCTGCACCAGAGAGAAAAAAATGGAATCTGGTTGCTTGGGTAACAATTCCATTTTTGTCTATTTCTAAAGGCAGCCAAGTACAATTCTGCTTCCATGCTGCTGGAATCCCGGCTGGGCTGCTGGTATATTGCTGTAATGCAGTGATGTGTAGTAGATCGTACCGTTCATTTCAATGAGGGCTCATTCACATCAGTGGCTGAGCATTACACTATGCAGAACGCACCCCTGCCGGTTTGTATTGTGAGGGGACAGTGTATTATTACAATGCATGGCACAACGCACCAGGAAAACCCTTGGATTGCCACCCTGCTGTAAATACATTTATTTTACAATAGTCCAAAAAACAGGCATTTTGCGCTCATAACGTTGTAATAATATGATGTTATGAGTAGGTGCTAGTGAGTACAAAACGGGTCTTTTCCCCCCTCACGGCCTGATGCGATTGCCGTGGTTTTATGGACAATAAAAATGTCACAGAAATGTGGTTATTCAGAGTTTTGTCAATCAAAGCCAGTGAGGAGAGGTGGGGGTGGGGCTGAGCTGCACTGTGTGTGTGAATGGACACAGAGAGCAGGGCTCGGGAGTGAGTAAGCACTAGTACCCCCATAGCAAGCGGTTTGCTATTGAAGGAACTCATCAGTTGGGAGAAGCCCAGAACGTTGGCAGACCCAAGAAGAGGAGGATCCAAGCTACTCTGTGAAAAACCACTGCACACAGCAGGTAAGTATAGACATGTTTGCAAAGCTTGATCTTTTTTCCCCCCATTATAATAACAATCACTTTGGCACAATACACTTGTATTGTGTGGACAGGGCACATAGAAAACTATTGTTTTCAATGCTGATCAATGTTGCCTGGTGTAATTGAACCCTGAAAAGGATTCTGTTGGACAGTGACTATCTACTAATGCTGACTTCTTTTTAATACTGCAGGTTCCATGGCTGTCACTTTAGTCCTCATGCACACGGGACCTTTTGTTAGCAGCAGTTTTTGGCTTTTGACATTCTTTTCTACAGCCAGTAAACCCCCCAGCATGTTATCCTATGTGTCCATGCACACACAGACTGTAATCAATGTTTTATAGCAGTGAATATATATATATATATATATATATATATATATAGCATTTTTAGGATTTGTGTGATATGGGTTATATATGTTGTAATGATATACATTCTGCTATTGAAACCACAAATTAAATCTTTTTGGGCAGTTTTGAAGAGTGCCATTACACGTTAATCCGCCATGTGTGAACAGGCCCTAAAATTAAACTGCAAGCTTTGCTTTGTTCCAGTTCTCCTTTATGCTGCTGCTAGTGGAGGACTCCATTGGCCTGAACAGCTACAGTGAGATCTCGGAGGTTTTTGTCAGATGGACGGAATGTCAGTGTTTTGATGTGGGAATGACACTATATACAAAGCCGGCGTTCACACAATGCACCGCAAGCCTCCAGCCCGGGGCGCCAGCTGCCATAATGGTTGACTGGCTCTAGCAGGCAGGCACATTCACATGGCTGAATCCTCTTGGCTGTGGTGTGGTGGGGGGATGCTGATGTGGAATGGAGGAGGAAAATTGCTCTGATGAATCATTATTGATGTGGAGAGGGAAGAATAATGGAGGGCTGTTGGAGGAATGCTCGAACAATGGCGATTTGGAGAAGTACATACTGTATGGTCGATGACGGCACAGGGAGTCATTGGGGTTAGCGGGAAGCATAAATATTATATTAATAGCATATGAAGAAGTGATTGGTACTGGAGAGTGACTCAAAAGACTAACATTGCTGAGATTAACCCGATTTACAGATATATGGATTTATCCACATACACTATACCCAAATATACAAGACCATGCAGAAGAAGCACAAGGTATCAAATTTTCCATTATTATATACTGCTTTTTCATAAAGAAGCAACATTTATAGCTGAAATACATAATAATTTAATATCGATTTTAGGCAAACCCATAAGTAAATGCATACACTTGTAAGTATTCTGTATGCAAGAGAAGATATAATTTGTCTTCTTATTTAAATACAACTGACCTTACTGAAAAGACAGAAGGAGAAATGTGCAGAAACCAACAACATCCAATCAGCACCCATCTTTCATGGTTTTGACTTCTGTAAACTGATGAAAGGTGAACTGCGGTTGGTGGGATGATCATTATTAGTGCTGCTCTATAGAAGAACTGATCAAAAAAACTCCCTTCCTTCAGTGTGTATTTTCAATGGTAATAACAGTCACACAGAAGCCAATTTCATAGCATCTTCGATCAACATATGACCATTTCTTTGTTCATAGGCTTCGGAATTAGTCAATTTTGACAAAATTGGTGAAACAGTATTATGGCATGGCAGTGTACAGTGGGGCTAGCGGGCAGCATGGCAGTGTACAGTGGGGCTAGCGGGCGGCATGGCAGTGTACAGTGGGGCTAGCGGGCGGCATGGCAGTGTACAGTGGGGCTAGCGGGCGGCATGGCAGTGTACAGTGGGGCTAGCGGGCGGCATGGCGGTATAGAACATGACTAATGGATGGCATGGCGGTATAGAACATGACTAATGGATGGCATGGCGGTATAGAACATGACTAATGGATGGCATGGCGGTATAGAACATGACTAATGGATGGCATGGCGGTATATAGTGGGGCTAGCAGATGGCATGGCAGTATATAACATCTCCTAGATTGTAAGCTCTAAGGAGCCGGGCCCGTTTCCTCTTGTACAAAATTGTATTGTAACTGTAATGTCTACCTTTATATTGTAAAGGGCTGCGTAAACTGTTGGAGCTATATAAATCCTATATAATAACTAATGGACGGCACGGCAGCACACCGTGGGGCTGGCGGACGGCACGGCAGCATATAATAGGTCCCATGGACAAGATACTAAATATGTTCTTTCGTCTATGCATTCAGCCCGGCCATAGACATAAGATGGCAGTCAGAAGACCCAAACATGACAGAATCCTTCCTTGTAGAGCAAACGTAATATAAATATACATGACAGTGTTGGAGAAACATGCACATTTATGTGCTGATAGTTTATATCAGGAGTACAATTAGGATTGTCCAGACAAAAAAAAAACAAAAAAAAAAAAAAAACATTCTTCATTTACGCTTCTCTGATTGGTCAGGGAAGAAGGGTCTGAAGATACCCACTAGCATAGCACTGTCCGTGATGCCATCAAAAGACCAATCATATCATGCTGATGAGAAGCAAGATCTGACCATGCCTCAAGTTGGCACCGGTACATCAACGATTCTATACGGTGATCAGTGACTGTTGTGTGCGCAACCAGACTGTGCTGAGCCACGCAGAATCCTGGCCCTGTGCAGTGATCACCATCCAGACTCCATACTTGCTAACATAGCGTGTATGTATGTATGTATGTATGTATGTACGTACGTACACACTATATATACACACACACACACATATATATATATATATATGTATATATACACACACACACACACACACACACACACACTATAATATATATATATATATATATATATATATATATATTATACACATACACAATATTTTCTATATATTCACAAACAAAAACACACACACACACACACACATACATACATATATATATACACATATACATACACACACACATATATATATATATACACATATACATACACACACATATATATATATATATATATATATATATATACACACACACATCTATTTATCATACACACATCTCTCTATTTACAAGAACAATACACAGAAGGTTTCCCCCAGCAGTTACCTTACTACAAGGAGCCCCCATTGTTCCCCCCCATCACACATTCTATGGCATTTTAAAGTTAATGATCCTGCAGGCATATGAAGGGGGGGGGATCCTCATGAGACCACATGACCTTCCTGCCTCTAGCTGTCTGTCAATCATTGCTTGCCCTCTCCTTTTCTAATAGGACTTTCCATGCACCTACCTCCAGATGTGGTGATCAGTGAGGGTGGCAGGCTGAGCCCAGTGGAGGTGCAGCTGTCATGTCCAGGATGGATGGATGGATGGAGATGCCTGTGTCTGGTGCAGGCTCTGACCTGGGCTCCCTCTGCAGCACCTTGTGATTGCAGCTTGCTGTCAGCTGAGATGAAGTTGATTGCGGCAGGCTTTCATCCAAGAGTCATCCTGCTGCTTCCCATAGGCTCTCCCCTCTTGTCTTCTGGATCCAGATGACTGCAGTGTGATCACAGGAGCCCTCCTGCCCCTGAGTGATCTGTGGCCCTGTCACCCATGCAGGGAGCCATCCTTTCCATAGATCGCCTGTACACAGAGCTGAGATTCTAATAGCAGTGCTCTGCTCAGCATGCACACAGCCTGTGAGTGACAGATTGAGCACAGCCCCTGGCCCCGCCCACCCCTGTGTGCTCAGGATGCAGCTGCAGCACATTTCCAGCCTCTCTTTCCCCATCAGAGCAGGGTGAGCTCCTTCTGCTACATCAATCAGCTCTGCATCTGCCTTCCATAGACTTTCCCAACCCTTCTAACACGAAGGGACCCCTAAAAAATAACTTTCTGGTCTCAGGAAACCCCTGATGATAATTATTATATTGCAGATTACCCATTCTTAGGTGTGATGTCTGCATTCCTTTTTCTTCATCTAGTGATCTGGCTAGTAAGTCTATTGTTTTGCAATAGAACAAACTGTGCAGCAGATGTAGTATTTGGAGGGTTGAGACAAACCATTTACAAAAAAACAGGGGTACGCAGTGGTTAAATGGTTAGCACTTCCGCATGACAGTACTCGGGTCATTCGTTCAAATCCCAACCACAGCACCACCTGCCTTGGAGTTTGCATGTTCTCCCTGTGCCTGCATGGGTTTCCTTCGGGTACTCTGGTTTCCTCCCTCTCCAAAGACATGCTGGTAGGTGAATTGTCCCTAGTATGTGTATGTATGAATGTGAGTTAGGGACCTTAGATTGTACGTCCCTTGAGGGTTAGGGACTGATGTGATGTACAATATATATGTAAAGCACTGTGTAAATTGATGGCGCTATATAAGTACCTGTAATAAATAAAATAATAAACTTTGATTTATTCATCCCAAAAGGGTTAAAAAGATGTTTGCTGTAACTGTTTACAAAGTATTAGCTGGAGTTTGGCTTCAATTTGTTATTGTATCTAAATCTGCTAGTGCATCTAAACACCATTACACCAGCCTGAACCATTGATACAAGGCAGGATGGATCCCCCCACACCATGACACCACCCCCACCAGCCTGAACCATTGATACAAGGCGAGATGGATCCCCCCACACCATGACACCACCCCCACCAGCCTGAACCATTGATACAAGGCGAGATGGATCCCCCCACACCATGACACCACCCTGAACCATTGATACAAGGCAGGAAGGATCCACTACACCATTACACCACTCCGAACCATTGAGACAAGGCAGGATGGAACCATTACACCCCCACCAGCCTGAACCATTGATACAAGGCAGGATGGATCCACCACACCATGACACCACCATCAGCCTGAGCCATTGATACAAGGCAGGATGGATCCATTACACCACCCCCACCAGCCTGAACCATTGATACAAGGCAGGATGGACTCATGCTTTCATGTTGTTTACACCAAATTCCAATCCTTCCATCTGAATGTTGCAGCTGAAATCAAGACTCATCAGCCTAGGCAACATTTTTCCAATCTTCTATTATCCAATTTTGGAAAGCCTGTGCGAATTGTAGCCTCTGTTTCCTGTTCCTAGCTGACATGAGTGGCACCCGTTGTGGTCTTCTGCTGCTGTAGCCCATCTGCTTCAAGGTTCGCCGTGTTGTGCATTCAGAGATGGTATCCTGCATACCTTGGTTGTAATGAGTGGGTATTTGAGTTACTGTTGCCTTTCTATCATCTCGAACCAGTCTGCCCATCCTTCTCTGACCTCTGGCATCAACACGGCATTTTCATCCACACAACTGCTGCTCACTGGATATTTTCTCTTTTTCTGTCCATTCTCTGTAAACTCTAGAGATCATTGTGTGTGAAAATCCCAGTGTATCAGCAGTTTTTGAAATACTCAGACCAGCCCATCTGGCACCACATTCAGTTACTTAAATCCCCTTTCTTCCCCATTCTGATGCTCATTTTGAGCAAGTCGTCTTCACCATTTCTAGATGCCTAAATGCATTGAGTTGCTGCCATGTGATTGGCTGATTAGCAATTTGTGTTACCAAAGAATAGAACAGATGTACCTAATAAAGTGACCAGTGAGTGTAAATCTACAGCTCACAGTACACTAATAAGGGCCCTTTTACACAAGTATTCTAGATCCCTCTGTGATTAGTTTGTATCCATCTGAAAAACTAACAATGAGGGCAATTTACTAAGGTTTCTTTCAGACAGGTGGTAAGCTTACCGTCTTGTGAACAGTGATCTGTGGTGGATTGCTTTTCAGAGGGTGGTATAGCAGCTGCTGACAGGCTTTCGGCAGGTGCTACTGCTGTCTCTCTGACATGTTTTTCTTGGATCGCTTTTCAGAGGGTGGTATAGCAGCTGCTGACAGGATTTCGGCAGGTGCTACTGCTGTCTCTCTGACATGTTTTTCATTCCTACTTGATGAATGGCAATTTTACATTACGAGACCACACTGCAACTGGAAACCAAGCCTGTGGCTTGCAGTTGTGGCATGGCCCTATTGATCTCAACGGTCACGTTTGACAGACCATGGCCCCAGTTCAAAATACTACAGCAGTGAAGCAAAACATCGCAGCCGCAGCATGTGTACAGCCCTTTCAGGCTGTGATGTTAGCGGGGGGCAGTAAAATCGCGGCTTGTGTAAGAGAGCGCTAAGACTGGAGCAGCCAGAATCTGGAGCATCTGTGCATGGCAACCAATCAGCTTCTAGCTTTTATTTTCCATGCATAAAGGCTAAGGCTGGCCATAGATTATACAATTTTCCTAAGAAATTTGCTTTAGATTTACCAAAAACCATATCATATGAGGTCAAACCTAAATCCCAATCGGGTGGTCCCTTGCACTACATAGTTGAAGGTAAATCTAAAGGAAATTGGGCAGAAATTGAACAGAAAATTGTATAATGTATGGCCAGCCTTATTATATCTGAATTTAGGGTGTAATATGTACCACGGGGCAAATGGGTACCACTGACCATCTGTCATTTTATCCCTTTATTTAGAGGGTAACGTGGTCACATCACCCACCGCTACCCACTTACCTGGATCACTGGGTTCACAGCTCTGCCCAATTCACAAGATCTGTCAATGGGAAGACTATGGGGTTGATTTACTAAAACTAGAGAGACCAAAATCTGGTGCAGCCATGCACGGTAGCCAATCGGCTTCTAGCTTCAGCTTGTTCCATTGAGCTGTGACAATAAAACCCGGAATCCGATTGGTTTCTCTGCAGAGCTGCACCAAATTTTACACTCTCCAGTTTTAGTAAATCAACCCCTATCTGTCCTTTCTACCACCACGGCAGGGAGACTCATAGATCTCAATGGAGCACAGGTAGGGTGACATCATTTGTAGGGGGACAAAAGAGAAAGAAGGTGCTACTACCCGACTAATGCCGGCCATAGACGGGTCGAAAATCAGCCGATTATTTTTGGCTGAAAAAAAAATCGGATGATTTTCCCACCGTTAGTGGGTTAATTGATCGGCCGTTTTTCGGGGTTTCTGCACATATTTTTTATCGGTCATGTTGGAAAATTCGCGGCCAATTTTCCTGGCAATGATGGGCAAGTCGGCTGATCATTTTACTGATAAAAAATCTGCGCATGAGCCGTGACCTGGAAGAAGAAAAAAGAAGAGGAAGAAGAAGAGGTAGAAGAAGGAAAAAGAAGAAATTTTATTCTGCTAAAGTGAATCGATCATAGGAATGGGAGACACCTGAATCCTTCCTATGAGCTGGAAGTCCAGTCTGCTATTATATTTTATATACAAACGTCTTGCGGTTGCAACAAATGTATCCATTTGTATCCAAATAAAAACATTGTAATCCAAATAATGTATTTGTATTGCTGTCACATTGTATGGTGCGCTCCCCTGTCTCTGCAAGGGACAGAAGTTATGGGGTTAATGCCGGCCATAGACGGGTCGAAAAGTGGCCGATTTTTTTTTTTAACGTTGGTGGTAACGTCGGCCGATAAAAAAAAGATTTTTCTTTTTTTTTTTAAATTGGCGGATGTTCAACCCGTCTATGGCCTTACTTTAGAATCCATATCAGGGACTAGGCAGGTGCACGATCCACAGCTGCTCATCTGTTGAAAGTCTCAGTGAAAAAGGTGATCTGCACAACCGCCACTGCACTCAAATCTTCTTGTATCGACCACAAAAAATGACATAAAAAATAGGTTAGGGTGACATCATTACATTTGTAGTTTAATTTTTGTACTTCCTCCAGCCCATAACCGAATGTCAGTAGCCAGGGGCGGACTGACAACTCATGGGGCCCCCGGGCAATAGGGGATCATGGGGCCCCTGTGTCCTTGCCCAAACTCAAAAAATCCTATGAAAAAGGTACCAGGGGCATCTCATGGGGCCCCCTACTGACCCCGGGCCCTCGGGCAGTGCCCGAGTTTCCAAATGGTCAGTCCATCCCTGTCAGTACCTCGATGTGGACCTGGGGCTGGAGGAATAGTCTATAGAAGCCTACGCATGGCACCTGCGATTGCAATGCTTTGCTGTGTCCAATCCAACAAATATAGTAGATTCCTTTTTTTTTTTTTTTTATTTCAAACAGACAACCTATGGCTGTAAAGAAAAAAAAAACACGACAATTGTTTGTCACACTATAGAAAACAAAATGTCACTCCAGGAGATCAGAAGCACTGGGATTCAACAAAGGACAGGAAAAAAGGGGACATCCAACAAAACATCATTTAGGGTTTACATCTACCATCATGTACATGAACAAAAAAGAAATACAATATAGCTCGGGGTCTCAGCGCCTACGTAGGTCTTCCTTTCAGAGGTGCTGGATTATAAAAACTCCTCTAAAGAACTCTTTACATCAGAACCAGGGGTGGACTGACAACTCATGGGGCCCCTGGGCAATAGGGGATCATGGGGACCCTGTGTCCTTGCCCAAACTCAAAAAAGCGTAAGAAAAAGAGGGCATCTCATCGGGCCCCCTACTGACCACGGGCCCTCGGGCAGTGCCCAAGTTTCCAAATGGTCAGTCCGCCCCTGATCAGAACTGACCTCATAACTCCATTGGAAATCATGAAAAGCAGCAACTCTTTCTGTGTCACTGCGATACATCCAGCAGGTAAGTATGGGAGAATGAGAAAGAAATAAGGAGCTGTGTGTGCCCACCTATCGCTCTGCACAGGACTGATCTGCCCAGATCTGAACCAGAAAAAAGTTCTTTATAAATATTCCTATATATGGGAACCGATGCGTGCCATTTTTTTTTTAGTATGCAATTGATATATTATTTTATGATGGTTGCCTTGCAGTGATTTGCTAAAATTAAAAAAAAAAAGCAGCATTTACAATAATGCCTTTATGTCATTTTATTTGCAGCAGTTATTTAGCATCACAATCGATCAAATTGAAGAAAACTATTTGTATTTCTTTTTTAAAAACTTCCACTGAGGAAGGAGGGTTAGTTCTATTTTTTTACCCCTTAAAGAAAGAAAACTAATTTTGTAACAACCATTCTGATCTGCCCCACCACTTGAAAAAAACAAAAACAAAAAAAACATTATACTAGAACTCTGGATCTGCATCCTGGAACATGTGGTAGTGATAAGAGGGTAGGCTCGGGTGATGTAGCCTTCCCAGGATGCAGCTGTGAGGCCCTGGTTACATCACTAGTGCCTCACTCAACCAGGAAGTGCAAAAACAAGAACTTAAAAGGAAATTAAACTTAAAGCGGAGTTCCTCTTGATTTAAAAAAATATAAAAGTTAGCAGCTACAGAAACTGTAGCTGCTGACTTTTAAAATACAGACACTTACCTGTCCCATGATCCAGCGGTGTCCTCACCATGGCTGGTTTCTCCAGCCATCTTCTCTCCCCGACATCTTCAGTGTGGGCACCTGGCTGTGACAGCTTGCGGCTTCACAGCCGGGTGCCCACTGCGCATGCGTGAGTAGCGCTGCGCTTTGTGAATGGTCCTGTAGTCTTCTGGGACCTGTCATGTGTCCCAGAAGACTTCGGGTGGGGTTTGGGGGAGGACAACTTCCGCTTCTGATCTTAGTGGAAGTGGGTACTGTCAAATTCGGGTACCCACTCCCCATAGGTGCCAATCCTTAACAGAGAGCGGGGGGCAATGCATTAAAGTGGAACATCCCCTTTTGGGTGGAGCTCCACTTTAAAAAGAAAATGCTAACAGGTAGGATTTTTATAACAGAAGACACCCTATTGGTCTCTTCTATCATAACTGCTTCTCCCTGCCTGTCAGTGCTAATGCCACACAGCTCAGTGTACATTTATGGCACCACCAGGGGCGGACTGACAACTCATGGGGATCATGGGGCCCCTCTGTACTTGCCCAAACTCAAAAAAGCCTATGAAAAAGGTACCAGGGGCATCTCATGGGGCCCCCTACTGACCCCGGGCCCTCGGGCAGTGCCCGAGTTTCCAAATGGTCAGTCCGCCTCTGGGCACCACTCTGTGCCATGATTATGTGACTCACATGTGCAAGAGTGATGTCATCGTGGCCCAACCAATCAAGTGTCTGAAGAGTATGAACCCAGAAAGAAATCAGAAGAGGTGGAAGCACCTGTGACTTTACATACAGTATATATTGTCCATTCACATCAGTCCCTGCCCCCAGGAGCTTACAATCTAAGGTCCCTAACTCACATTCATACATTCACATACTAAGGACAATTAACCTCCCAGCATGTCTTTGAAGTGACTTTAATTAATGATATCACATGGCATTGTGAAAGTGATATTATGAAAGGATGAGTCATATGAGGAGTAAACAGTGAAACCGGGGAAAAAATGACACATAAATGCTGCAGGAAATTTTCAAGAAAAAAAATGCTGCCAGTAGTCTAAACAACAGCTTTCAACAGTCTGTGAAATACTATCTTTGGATCTTATGTTTGCAGCTTCAGGCAGTGAGAATGGTCACAGCCAATGTGACACAGAAAGAATCAGAAAGAAAATTGCCAAAATTCCCCTTAATAAACAATACAAAATGCAGCACACCTACAGAACAGGATTGACCACGTGTTTAGATTGTCTATCCGTATGAACGAGGAGTGGCAAAGCATCTGGTTGTTGAGTCTCTTCTACTGTATTTCTAAAGAGTAGTAGAATCTGATTTTTTCATCAAAGTGGTTGTAAAGGCTGAAGTTTTTTTTCAAATTCTATGCATAAAGGTAAAAAGTTTCAAGTGATACTAAAGGCTTACATTTTTTTCTAAAACAAACAAACAAACAAACAAACATGTCTTTACTTACCTGCTGCATGCAGTGGTTTTGCACAGAGCAGCCTTGATCCTCCTCTTCTCGGGTCCCCTGCCCACGCTCCTGTTCCCTCCCTCCTGTCCGGTGCCCCCACAACAAGTAGCTTGCTATGGGGGCCCCCGCTGCTCCATGTGTCCATTCACACAGAGAGCCATGGCTCAGCCCCACCACCTCTCTCTTCTCATTGGCTCACTGGCTGCAACTGACAGCAGTGTAAGTCAATGGCTCCCGCTGCTGACTCAGCCAATGAGGAGAGGGAGTCCCGGGATAGCCGAGACTCCAGTGCACATCGCTGGATCGAGAGGAACTGGATTTGAGTCTGTGAGTTGAGGATGGGGATGGAACCAGTTGGGCTGTCATGAGGGAGCTGCTGATGCAGGGATAGAGAGGATGGCAGTTGAGCTGGTGCTGGACAACAGAGTGCCCTCGGAGGGATGGGAGGGGGAGGTCACATCCTTAGGTCTCAGGGGTTCATGCTGGGACTTATAGCCCTTCGCTTTTATAGGATGTGAGTCCCCCAAAAGTGAAGAACTTAAAGTCCCAGCATGAATCCCTCAGAGCTGAGGATATGGCACCCCCCAAAAGTGAAGGACTACAAGTACCAGCAAGAACCCTTGAGCTATAAGGATGTGACCCCCTCAAAAGTGAAGGACTACAGGTCCCAGCATGAACCCCTCAGAGCACAGGTTGTGATACGCCTCAAACTAGTGAAGGACTACAGCATGAACCCTTCAGAGCTGAGATCGTGACACCTCTCCAACCAGGGAAGGACTACAAGTACCAACATGAAATGTACTAGTGGAAGGGACTCAGGGAGTGCTAAAAGTCCATACATTGCCTTGCCACTGCACATGAGTTCCCCCATAGCAAATGGATTGTTAATTGGGAACTCAGCAGGGGGAGGGGCCAAGAGCTCCAGAGAGGGACCCCAGAAGAGGATGATCAGGGCTGCTCTGTGCAAAACTATTACACAGAGCAGGTAAGTATGACATGTTTGTTATTTTCATAACAATACTAACACTTTAAACTACATATAACTGTTATCTGCCATTCAGATCACTGGGTTGTGGTAACAAAGCGCAAAGTCTTGTATTGCCAGTTATTTGGCTTTTTAGGTTCTGCAGCACACAGGTTTGAACCAGCTGGGCATTGTGGTGCACTGCATTGAAAAGAAAGAGTCAATGTTAATTAAAATTTGTATTGGGAGCTCATTTAAAATGTGCTAATGTCACCGGTTACAATGCATGGGACCAGTGTCCATGTGTCCCTAATCCCCTCTTTACTTTACACTATCTATACACACACTGTATATCTATATATATGGATTTCTTTGTTCAGCCCCACAGGGTGAAAAGAGAGAAAACAATTGATTCCCCCATTCACACTACACAGCATGGGTGAAAGGATCTCCCCTGCCTCCTATTGTATTCAGTAGACACCTAGACACATGGCTGCTGAATAGCTGAAGCAGGAGCTGCATCCAGCTGGATGCAGTCACTGTTTTGCTGACAACTGAAAAGCTGGGTTGTGCCAACAGGGTTACCCTCTGCTCCAATGTCAGCCAATTCAGCAGGAAACAGACAACTTGGGTACATTCAGTCTGCTCATACATGGTCTGAATCCCGACCACTTCAGCAGGAACTGACTGGGATTTGAACCATGTATGGGCAGGCTGAATGTCCTCCAGCAGAAGCCAACCGGGATTTGAACCGTGTATGGGCAGGCTGAATGTCCTTCAGCAGGAACAGACCGGGATTTGAACCATGTATGGTCAGGCTGAATGTCCTCCAGCAGAAGCCGACCGGGATTTGAACCATGTATGGGCAGGCTGAATGTCCTCCAGCAGAAGCCGACCGGGATTTGAAACATGTATGGGCAGGCTGAATGTCCTCCAGCAGAAGCCGACCGGGATTTGAACCATGTATGGTCAGGCTGAATGTCCTCCAGCAGGAGCCGACCGGGATTTGAACCATGTATGGGCAGGCTGAATGTCCTCCAGCAGGAGCCGACCGGGATTTGAACCATGTATGGACAGGCTGAATGTCCTTCAGCGGGAACCGACTGAGATTTGAACCATGTATGGGCAGGCTGAATGTCCTTCAGCGGGAGCCGACCGAGATTTGAACCATGTATGGGCAGGCTGAATGTCCTTCAGCGGGAGCCGACCGGGATTTGAACCATTTATGGGCAGGCTGAATGTCCTTCAGCGGGAGCCGTCCGAGATTTGAACCATGTATGGGCAGGCTGAATGTCCTTCAGCGGGAACCGACTGGGATTTGAACCGTGTATGGGCAGGCTGAATGTCCTTCAGCAGGAGCTGACCGGGATTTGAACCATGTATGGGCAGGCTGAATGTCCTTCAGCAGGAACTGACCGAGATTTGAACCATGTATGGGCAGGCTGAATGTCCTTCAGCAGGAACTGACCGAGATTTGAACCGTCTGTCGCAAGTCTTAATGTACAGCAGTCAAACCAAGGACACTGATAGCTGGATGAGGTAATCATTTCAGTGCTGCTATAGCACTTATGGAACAAAGCATCCTTTGCATTTCTGGCATGGGTCAATTGATTCAACAACTAGGCTACATTTGGCCCGGTGTGAATAACAGTGTGGGGGGGGGGAATCTGCTGATTCCTGCAGCTGTTTTTGCCACTGGCCACTGAGCCCGTACACTTTAATGACAGGTTGGGGGTGGCCGCAGTTATCTGTGGCTGTTCACACAGCCAGCGATTACCTGGGGTGATCACTGCTGGATACAAAAAAGTATATAATCTAAATTCTACAAGGCAAAAAGGTTAACTAAAAATATATTTTCTGCAGTGTGACCAGTGAAAATGTTATTCTATTAAAGAAAACATCTTATTTGCCAGCTCAGTGGCTAAATGGTTAGCGCTTCTGCCTGGCAGTACTCGGGTCGTTGGTTTGAATCCCAACCACGGCACCACCTGTCTGGAGTTTTCATGTTCTCCCTGTGCCTGCGTGGGTTTCCTTCCACACTCCAAAAACATGCTGGTAGGTTAATTGGCTCCTGTCTAAATTGGCCCGTGTATGTGTATGTATGAATGTGAGTTAGGACAGGGGCGGACTGACAACTCATGGGGCCCCCAGGCAATAGGGGATCATGGGGCCCCTGTGTCCTTGCCCAAACTCAAAAAATCCTATGAAAAAGGTACCAGCGGCATCTCATGGGGCCCCCTACTGACCTCGGGCATTGCCCGAGTTTCCAAATGGTCAGTCCGCCCCTGGTTAGGGACCTTAGATTGTACACCCCTTGAGGGTTAGGGACTGATCTGAATTTACAAGATATATGTAAACTGGGTGCTATATAACTACAGAGGAGCTGAGAGGAGGAGTTTCAGGAGGCAAAGTCAGGGAAGGAATCACTGCTTGCAGGCAGCAAGGTACCATGGGATATGTAGTCCTTAGAAATGGTGGAGAAGCTGCAAAGCATGCAGGGAATCCAGGAAGTTTTGGAAAGAGACAACCAGTGGACAGGCAAAACTCACAGCATGAACGGAGATTTTTCAAGTATACTCATACTGGATTGTCAAATATAACTATTGTTTGTATTGCTATTGCAATATCAGTTATAACATGTAAGAGTATGCTGCGACTATAGAACTCCTTTTAGATAATCACAGCATTACTAACACACAAGTTACCATACTTTACCTTTACAATGTATGTAAACCCTAAACTGAAAATGATATAAATAATGCCTTACCTTGCACCTTCTCCAGTGAGCCCGTTCTTTTTGATGTGGTCCCGCTAACTTGTTTCAGCCTGGTGATCCTGCCAATTTTAATCACCTGAGATCATTTCCAGGAGGAGCCTGACAACACTGCAAGACCTCTGATGAAATTCCTCTCCTTGCAGTGTGGGCACCAGGGGCGGACTGACAACTCATGGGGCCCCCGGGCAATAGGGGATCATGGGGCCCGTGTCCTTGCCCAAACTCAAAAAAGCCTATGAAAAAGGTACCAGGGGCATCTCATGGGGCGCCCTACTGACTCCAGGCCCTCGAGCAGTGCCGGGGTTTCCAAATGGTCAGCCCGCCCCTGGTGGGCACATGGATGTACAGGCTTTGTCAACCTATCGGGATGGCTCGTTAGTACACAGCCTTTACAAATATTTTAAACTGCATCTAAACTCAAGAACACAATTGTAATATATTACAACAAATTCGTTCTTAGATGTGATGGCTGCATTAGTTTTCATTTTGCAGACTTTATCCGCCTGGTGATCCTGCCAATAACATACTTCCTGCCCTAGGGTCAAAACACTCACTCACTGTACTGGGAGGTTAATTCACTAACGGTTATTGCATGTGATATTCGTGTTCTTTTGGACATATTACGTGTGACAATAAAAGAGACAGTTCATCAAAGTAAAATATTGAATTTATGGTAAATACTTCAAAATCAGTAAATATGTGAGGCAGATACAAAAAAAAAAAAAAGATCATTAAATTCAATTCACTTTTAAAAATTTATCTTGCCAGTCGATCTTTTAGGAATGTACAAAATACGAATGACGGGAACTTTGCACAGTCCAGTAAATTAAAAGGAAACAATGTAAGTGTTTATGTTATGCCCTTAGCTCAGGAATGTAAATCATTTGTTAGGCTTGGTTCACACTTTTACGGGTGCCGAAATTTCACCTGTTCCTGCACCCGCAGCCAAAACACGCTGCTGATTAAAAATTGTTCGGGGCTGCCATTCATTCTTAATGGCGCCACCACGCATGCAGCGTGTTTGTGGGTGCGGGAACCGCTGGGAAATAGAATGGTGCAAACGCACAATGCGATTTTCCATCCGCTGTGTTTTGAAAATGCTGCAGGAATCTTTTTTTCCTGCATGAAATGCAGGCACAGCAGCCCATTCAAATGAATGGGCTGCCGTGACTGTACAAACGTGGCCTGCAGACCTGCGATAGTGTGAACCAGGCCTAACACTGCAGTAGGAGGCAGATTATTCTGTGAACGAAGGCCGACTAAAGCTGGCCATGAAACACTTTTTTATCAGCAACCTTAATCAAAAAACCTAATGCAGGCCATAGACGCGTCGTTTATCGTCCAATATTCATGCCGTTAGTGGGGACAGCCCGTCGGCCGTTTTTCGTGGATCTCCTCATTTATTTTTATTGGTCATGCTGGAAAATCCACGAGAAATGTCCATTTTTCGTGGACATGAATGGCAGCATTGGCAACGGGGCCGACCAATTTTTTGTTTATCAGCTGAAAATTTAGCCAATAAACGGCCCGTCTATGGCCTGCCTAACAGATTCTTCCATTCATACAAGAGAAGTGGATGGAGAAATTCCCCCCACCCCAGACATATGATTCTGACTGCTGTCAGAGTACACTGATCAGCAACTGCGGATCGACAAACGTTTTCCAGCATGTCCCTTCTATGGAAGTCAACTGATTGACTTCTGTCAAGCAGGGATGACCACAAACTGATCAAAATTTATCCGATCTTCACTGAATCACCTGCATTTTGATAGGATAGCAATGGATAACTGGCTAAAACAGATTCCTCCATTCACACAAAGAAGGTGGGAGGAGAAATCCTCCCCTGCCAGGACACTGTATTCTGATAGTTGCAATCGCCACTGTCAGACAAATCGATTACACTTATTGACTGCAGCCTCTGATCAATAGAAAATTTTCTGAGTTCTTTCGAAAGAAGTCAAATCTACAATTGACTTCTGTCAGATTTTCAATCAGTGTATGATCAGGTTAAAGTGGAACTAGAGTCAGCAAAAATTACCTTTCCTTCAATGGTCCAACGTCCCTAACCAGCATCTTCTATTTGGCTTGGCTGGATGATGTCACTCTTACACATGCGCAGGCGTTCAATCTCCTTGGCACACTGTCTGGAACACGCATGTGCAGCTCGGTGTACATTCCAAGGAAGGCTTCAAGCTGGCAGGCAGGTAAGTTTATTTTATTGAAGAAGAGACATTGGGGTTGATTTAATAAAGGCAAATAGTCTGTGCACTGCAAGAGAGGTTGCTCTAGATCTGAGGGGAAGCTGTAAAATGAGGTGGAGGTCTGCTGATTTCTATCATCCAATCATGTGTAAACAAAAATGCTATTTTTTTTATTTCCCTTGCATGCGATTGGGTGTTTACCTCATTTACATAGCTCTGAAGCAACTGCACTTACAGTGCACAGTCTATTTGCCGTTAGTAAGTGAACCTCATTGCCTATCTCTTCTGCAATAAGAGCCTGCCTGCTCATAGTCCAAGGCTTTAGTTCCACTTTAAGAATGTTTCAATAGTTTCACAGTATTTCTGTGTACAGGCGTACCTTAGTTTACAAATTTTATTCGTTCTGCGGGACTTTTCATATTGCGAGAAATTCGTAAATTGAAACAAGGTTTCCCATAGGAATGCATTGAAAACCAATTAATCCGATCCGGAGGTCAGAAAAAAGTAAAAGAAAAGTCGTTTATCTGTTCAAACCTCTTTATAAAGTGCACTTTAAAGGCATAAGTACTGTACAGGGACATGATTAAAAATTAATTTGTAAATGCATTGAAAACCAATTAATCCATTCTGGAGGTCAGAAAAAAGTAGAAAAACAAATTTTATCTGTTCAAAACTCATTAAAAAGTGCACTTTAAAGGCATAAATACTGTACAGGGACATGATTAAAAATCAATCTGTAAATGTGTAAATGCATTGAAAACCAATTCATTCCGGAGGTCAGAAAAAAGTCAAAAAAGTTTCTGATCAAAACTCTTTATAAAGTGCACTTTAAAGGCATAAATACTGTACATGGATATGATTAAAAAAACATTTGTAAATGCATTGAAAACCAATTAATCCGTTCGTATTGCAAAAAAATTAGTAAACTGAGGCATTATTTTCAATAGATTTTAATTCCTAAACCGATAATTATGTTAATAAACCAAAGTACACCTGTACCTTAATTCACAGAACAATCTCTTCTCTGGTGCACAGTTAGTCTGGGAAAAAAATGCAATAAAACATACAAAATCACCCAAAATGTAAGTGCTAAATAAAAAAAATATACATTTTAAACTCATTCATTAAATAAAGCATTTTTTAGTGAATTGACTACTTTTGAGATAAACACCACACCACACCACCTCTGTATCTGCGGAAGATTAGTGTTGTCATTATAGGAAAGGAAGTGTGTAAGGACTACAGGACACTTTCCCCTCTCCTCATCCACAGAACATGGGGGTGGTGCTCTGTAGTTCACAGAGTTGAGCTGATAGTGTTCTAAATCAGTGGTAGGCAAACTTCATTCCTCCAGCTGTTACAGTACTACAAGTCCCATCATGCCCTTGCTCTGGGAGTCATACTTGCAGCTGTCAGTGTCTTGCAGTGCTTCATGGGACTTGCAGTTGGAGGGATGAAGTTTGCCTATCCCTGCTCTAGATAACACCGCAGGGTGCACAGGACAGCAGATTTCTGGCAGGATCAACAGGTATTCATTCATAAATAGATATACCAAAACGCCTGTAATGGTATGGGCAGCACAGTGGCCAAGTTGTTAGCACTTCCGCCTGGCAGTACTAGGGTTGTTGGTTCGAATCCCAACCATGGCACCACCTGCCTGGAGTTTGCATGTTCTCCCTGTGCCTGCGTGGATTTCCTCTGGGTACTCTGGCTTCCTCCCACACTCCAAAGGTATGCTGTTAGGTTAATTGGATCCTGTCTAAATTGTCCCTAGTATGTGTATGTATAAATGTGAGTTAGGGACCTTTGATTGTACAGTCCTTGAGGGTTAGGGACTGATGTGAATGTACAATATATATGTAAATTGATGGCGCTATATAAGTACCTGTAATAAATAAATTTAACAGACCAAAAGGGAGCAGGGACTTGTGTGATTGTTCATCGACTTTATACAGAGGGTTCTAAAATGTAAATGACTACAAAAAGGACATGTATTGTGTTCCATTTATCACAAAGAGGAATTTCCCATTTATTGTTTCCATTCAAGGAAGTTCATATGGAGTTTGTAGACTGATCTATAACTGTTCATTTGAAGAAGGCCTATCGAGTCCACCAGCATGGACTGTGAAACAATATATCTTGTATATTTGGTACTTTATCAACAACAGCTGCTGGAAATAGCTCATAAAAAGTGGGTCAGAGAACTGTCGCCCACAGCGACCAAAACAAACTGCTGTTTCCAGTGCAGGACAGAAATGACAGATAACACCTGACTGTATGCTCTGGCCTTATGGCAATGCTATGTAATCAGGCCGATTCTTCCTTTGCTCCTTCTCTTATCATTCAGCCCTTCTGACTTGGCAACCGGTCAACTTCGGAACAAATCACCATTATTAAACTTTGTAAAGCTTTGGTTTCTTATGAAATTAAAGGAAAAGTACCACACATGGCACAGCTTGTACACAGTATTACAACAATGGAAATCCCGAGGAGCAGAGAAGAATCTATACAAACTGCAGCATGCCTCATTTTTATTCTTGTATCCGTTTCCAGGGATGATGCTAGTCTCCATGGATAAGTTGCCATACCAGTTTTTATAGGGGCATTGTCCACAGTTATCATTCTTGTTCTTCACTACTTGCTACAAGCAGCTCATCAATGACTTGGCTGTCCATGTAAATTACTTACAGGGGCCATGCCTGGTCTTTAAATACTGAAACACAGTGATCACCTGCAATTAGAGATACCACATACTCTCCTCTCCAGGACCAAGTGCTCATGCCTCTGTTTCAGTGCCGCAGCCTTGGTAGGCCTCCTCAGCATTCAACACTTCTGGAAGTGTCAAATGCCTATTTCTCCCCACTGGTTCCTTCCTCTTATCCTCTATGTCACTGCTGAGTCTTGTAGTCACATAATGGGGTCGGAGAGAATGACTAGAACGTGCCAGGGGACACAAGCAGATGACACTTCCAAAAGTGTTCAATGCTTTCCAAAGATGCAAAAAGAAGAAAGGTAACACGTTGCCTGAGAGGTAAATACAAGGAGTCTTCTGTTACAGGAAACTGCTGCATTTAAAGGCTCACCTTTCAGAAAAAAAAAAAAACTCACATACTGTTGAAGGAACATGCATTTATATATTTTTTTCTCATATGAGCCTTCAAAGTCCTGCACCCGCTATCAGTGGATCGTGGGTGCAATACCAGGCTCCTGCAGACTCTTCCCCCAACTCTCTGTCTGGCTCTCAGGTACAGAGCTGCTGGTCAATGGACTGTGAATTGCACTGATTAGCACACTTATGTTGCACTGAGAACTACAAGTCCTTCCGCCGCAGTGGCTTTCACAGATCTCTGTAAATGAATGAGGCGTCTGTGCAGACAGAACCCCACATAGCTGCACCAATTTCAAAAGCAACAAGGGCTATGCACACGGTCATGGGGGACCCATTTTCACCCTAAATACGGGTGTACAATGGTGCAAAGAGATTAAAGTAGAACTTCACTCTCTCAATCAATATTGACTGTTGTTAATCCTGATGCTTCTAGCCAGGGGTGGACTGACCATTTGGAAACTCGGGCACTGCCCGAGGGCCCGGGGTCAGTAGGGGGCCCCATGAGATGCCCCTGGTACCTTTTTCATAGGCTTTTTTGAGTTTGGGCAAGGACACAGGGGCCCCATGATCCCCTATTGCCCGGGGACCCCATGAGTTGTCAGTCCGCCCCTGCTTCTAGCATTAGTAAATACAAAGGAATGTATATCATATTTACTTGTTTTAAACCTTTTTTTTTTATGTTTCTTCAGTTACTTCCTGGTTTCTTGCCTATGAAAATGATATCATACATCCCAGGAGTCTTCTGGACGGGAGGAGGTATTTTCTCAGCTAAGCACAACCTCCTGTTTGTACGCCTGAACTAAGGGCAGATGAACTCCAGGAAGTCAACGCTACATGAATCATCTGCCCTTACTCAAGATGGACACAGCTAGAAATGCTAGGGGGGTGTTTTTCAAAGTGATTTCTCAAAATAAAGCATGGAGGCACAAATGAATGGGGGATTGGCTTTGAAAAACAAAAATGAATGAAATAGTATTTTGGCTTTGTGGTGCTCAGATGCAGTGTAGTTCCACTTTACGTTGACCTCTAAACCTTTAGAAACTAAACAGGGGCTCTTTGAAGAACTTAGAGCATTTCCACTTTTGCAGTCAATCTGGGATAGCACCAGCTTTATATTTGGTACATTACCATAGTAGAACTTAAAAGGTAACCAGCAATTTTTAAATATTATGTTGTGTTTTTTAGTGGCTTAAAAAATCCTTACAAGCTCTTCTTGTTTAGGGAGAGGCTTTACTGTATGTACAGGTCTTCATTATCAGCTGTAAATGGTTAAAGATGTAGAAACTGCCTTCCTGCATTGTATGGTAATGAAGAATAGCTTAAGCAGGCCATAGATGGTTCAAATCTCAGCCAGTTCAGCTGAGACCGGCCAAGATTTGATCCATGTATGGGCAGGCTGACTATACCCATTGATCGACTTGGGTACAACCAGCATGTCGGATTTCCAGCATGTGATCATTGCCAGCGGCTAGCAAAAATCACGATAGGCATTCCCTGATCAACACGAACTGCATTGATGGGGGACTCAAGCAATTTTCTTTCCTTCCACCTATGGTTGCAGGAAAGAAAATTGTATCATCAAGCTAGATTTTCAAACAAATGTTTATGCAAAAATTCTCAGTAGATTCAGTAACTAACAAATATTTGAAATGTATTTTTAAATTTGCTTTTAACATTCAGTTTTTGAATGAATGTAATTTCCCAAATGAAAACCACATACATGGCTAGAAATTTGTTCAAGAAAAATTTTCATCCTCCCCCTTTGGAATTTCTTGCCACTGCCACCGAATTGACCCCACTAATGATTGGAACACCAAACGTTCTTAAAATGAAAAATTAGAAGTGAATTTCTACCCGTGTATATCCAGCTGGAAAATCCTAGAATCAGCCATAACACCTTCTTAGAAACATTTAAAAAGCAGGGCTTGAAATTTCCACTCGCCTGCTCGCCAATGGTGAGTGGAAATTATGGTGGGGGCGAGTGTGTCCACCAGGGCCGTTGTCAGGGCTCCCGGGTGTGACCAGAGGTGTGTGACTCACGCAGGGAAACGCAGGCTTCAGATATGTTATAAACAATGTAATTTATTAACACTAACAATACAAACATAAACGCAGTGCAATACTAAAACATAACACAGTGCAAACAAACCAAGCCAACCACCCACAGATAACAGTACATACAAGCAAGCGGCGTCAGGCAGGCCGGGTCAATATCATTCGGGCAGGTAGGTACAGGGGGAGCAAGCGGAGAATGGTCGGGGTCACAAGCCAGGTTCAGCAGGTAGCGGGCAGCGTGGTACAGAGGGTCAGGCAGAGGAGAATGGTCAGACAAGCCAGGGATCAGAGCAGGGTCAGCAGAGAATCAGACAGGAACAGGAAACAGGGCCCAGGAGAAACACAACACCAAGGCAGAGTCTGCAGGTCTGAATGTCCCTTAAATACACCAGTATAATTAGTTCCAGGTGTTTGACTGGCTGCAAGGTTGAGTCTCTGATTGCTGGGTGCACCCGCTGGCCAGCCCTGGTACTGCAGCTCATAAGGCAGGGGAGTCCCACTATTGCTGGCCAGTCCATTCCTGACAGCCGTCTTGCTGAGCAGGCTCGGAGCTCAGGCCGGATCTGTCATTGGCACTGGGAGCCGTCAGACTGCTCAATAGCTGAGCGCAGTGAAAGCAAAGCAAGGAGAGTGTGCTGTGCTCTCTGCCTCCCCCTAGAGTGCAGTACCCGGCTCTGTGAGTGATCAACGAAGTACTGCAACTTTTTGTGGGAGGTGGGGTGGCGGTGTGTGTATACGTGTACATGTGTGTGTGTTTGTGTGTATGCATGTACAATTGTACATGTGTCTGTGTGTATGTACATGTGTGTATCTGTACATGTGTCTATATGTGTTTGTGTGTATGTACGTACATGTGTCTGTGTGTACATGTGTATGTATGTACATGTGTCTGTGCGTGTGTATTTCTGTGTGTGTACATGTATCTGTGTGTGTGTATACATGTGTCTGTATGTGTGTGTACGTTTCTGTGTGTGTATATGTACATGTCTGTGTGTGTACATGTCTGTGTGTGTGTACAGGTGTCTCTGTCTGCGTGTGTTTGTTGGTGGCGAGTAACTCTAAGGCCTGGCTAGTAGCTCAGGACTTGAAATTTTAAGCCCTGTAAAAAGGTAAGAAATATATGGTTGTTTTAGGCATGCTCAGGGGCAGACTGACCATTTGGAAACTCGGGCGCCGCCTGAGGGCCCGGTGTCAGTAGGGGGCCCCCTGAGATGCCCCTGGTACCTTTTTCATAGGCTTTTTTGAGTTTGGGCAAGGACACAGGGGCCCCATGATCCCCTATTGCCCGGAGGCCCATGAGTTGTCAGTCCGCCCCTGGACATGCTGTGCAAGTAGGAACACATAAACATATAGTGGAAATACCCTTTAAATATCCAAAGCACAAGACTTGATGACAAGATGGCATTAAAATACAAACATTTAAGCGGCACACACCATCTCTCTCTACAAAGCAGGTGTTTGTCTTCCTCTATTGTGCTATCAGACGTCAGTGGAGACAAACAAGAGATGCCGGCATCCTGCTCGCAGCTGTCTGTGTGCATAATTGCATGCTTTCTGACTCTCCGAACACCTAAACTCACTAATAACACATCTTTGATGCTACTGTGAAAAGAGCAACCCGAAAAGGCCAGTTCAAACAGCTAGAAAGGTTAAAGCCTCTTGCACGCACTACTGTTTGAGCATCAGAATTTGTGGACATAATTTCAGGCATTTCTATTAAGTGTATTCACAAGTGTCTGCATTTGTGTGTACAATACATTCCTAGGCAAAACCCATTATTTATGCTCATAGGTGCATACCAGCCCAAAATAGGGACCAGGAACACACATTTTTCTTTTCCTCAAGGATATGCAGTGCTTGTTTACACAGGCACATTGCAAACAATGAGCTGCATTTTAGATCAGGGGAATTAAAAAAAATGCTATACTGAGCTTTTTCAAGCTGCAGTGTACAAGAGGCCTAATGCCGGCCATAGACGGTTCGAAAATCAGCTGATTTTTGCACTGTTAGTGGGTTAATTCGTCGGCCGGTTTTCACGTTTTTTTCCACTTTTGGATTATCGGTCATGTTGGAAAATTCGTGGAAAACGACCGATTTTCGCGTCAATGATAGTCAAATCGTACGATCGTTTCTACGAAAAAATAATACGCATCAGCCGTGACCTGGAAGGAACAGAAGTTTTGCCTGTTATATGGGGTGAACTTTATGACTTGGTCAACCGATTTTCATAATAATTGGTGGTTACGTCGGTTTAACGAACGACCGATGTTTCGTTTATCAGACGAAAAAACGGCCGGTTTTCAAGCCGTCTATGGCCTGCATAAGTATCACTGAATGATTGTGCACAAGATCTCTCCTCTCTCCAGATCAGCCTATGGGATATTAGGGCTGTGGTCTCCAAACTGCAGCCCGGGGGCCAGATATGGCCATTTTCTTGCTTTTATCCGGCCCTTGAGGCACTATTTTCAGCCACTGATACCAACAATGGGACATAATTCCCCCACTGACACCAATGAAGGGACACAATTCCTCCCAATGACACCAATAGGGCCCATTAACACAAATGATGGGGCACCATTCTTCTTAGTGACACTGATAGAGCACTATTCCTCCCACCGATACTGATGATGGGGCACCATTGCTCCCATTGATACCAAGGATGAGGCACTATTCCTCGCACCGACACCAAGGATGGGGCACTATGCCTCCCACCGACACCAACAATGGGGTACTATGCCTCCCACCAACACCAATGATGGGGCACTATCCCTTCCATTGATGCCAATGATGGCGCACTACTACCCCCATTGACACCAAAGATGGGGCACTATTCCCCCCCACTGATACCAATGGGGCATTGTTAATTTCCGCTGATATCAGGACCTTTTCTACTCCCAATGACCACAGTCTTGTTTTGAAAGCGAAAGAGAACCCAACTGGCTACTGTGCACAGGTGCTCCAGTTTTGGAAAATCCTCCACAACGTCTTACGTCCTTAAAAGAAAAAAAAACTTCAACCTCTTAGATTGTAAGCTCCAAGGAGCAGGACCCTCCTAACCCTCTTGTATTGAACTGTATTGTCTCCCTTTATTTTGTAAAGCACTGAGCAAACTGTTGGCACTATATAAATCCTATATAATAATAATAATGTGACAAAAAAAAGTAGACCTATTTCCACTGCAGTCACTGGAGGCGCACGAAGCCCAGGTGGGACAATATAGGACCATACTGTATAATAATTCGGCTTGAACTTAAAACAAGTCAGGACATTAACATTGGCTTTGCCATGGCTGTTTTTTTTATTTGAGGGCTCATGTTCCAGGGCTGTCATTCTTATCCTATCTTCATTACCATTCAAGGCACCAATCTGTAACAAGCACATTGTACATAAAAGTCAGGACAGCCAATATGTTAATTTATTGTTCCAGGTTGGTGACTAAAGTTAGAAGCGGATTGGCTAGCATGCACAGTGGCACCAGATTTAGTAAATCTACCCCACAGAGTCTGCCACATTGATAAAGGGGGGCCTCTGTGTTCCTAAAACATAAGAATGTGTTATTCTGATAGGTACTTTAGTACATAATTCCATTGGACTTTATCCAAGAGTGCTGACTTTTACTGGACATTGGATTTACAAAAATCTTTCAAAAATCGTAGCTAAGAGTTTTCATTCTAATTTATATCTCCATATACAGTTGTGTTCAATATAATAGCAGTGTGCTAAAAAAAAGTGAATAAAGCTCAAAATCCTTCTAATAGCTTTTATTTCCATCCACACAAATGCATTGGGAACACTACACATTCTATTCCAAATCACAACATGAAGAAAAATACATCAAATTTGTGTTGTTACTCTAAAAAAAATTGAAGAAAAGTGATTAGACTGTTCAAAAAAATAGCAGTGTTTGTATTCTTCTTTACAAACTGAAACATTCGTTATATAAACTGAAAAATGTTTGACGATTTTGCTTTCCTTTGAATCACTTAATGAATATTTGGTTGTAGTCGCACTGTTTCTGAGAACTGCTGTACATCTGTGTTGCATGGAGTCAACCAACTTCTGGCCCCTGTGAACAGGTATTCCAGCCCAGGATGATTGGACGACATTCCACAGTTCATCTCTATTTCTTGGTTTTGCCTCAGAAACTGCATTTTTGATGTCACCCCACAAGTTTTCTATTGGACTAAGATCCGGGGATTGGGCTGGCCACTCCATAACGTCAATCTTGTTGGTCTGGAACCAAGATGTTGCACGTTTACTGGTGTGTTTGGGGTCGTTGTCTTGTTGGAACACCCATTTCAAGGGCATTTCCTCTTCAGCATAAGGCAGCATAACCTCTTCAAGTATTCTGATGTATTCAAACTGATCCATGATCCCTGGTATGCGATAAATAGGCCCAACACTGTAGTATGAGAAACATCCCCATATCATGATGCTTGCACCACCATGCTTCACTGTCTTCACAGTGTACTGTGGCTTGAATTCAGTGTTTGGGGGTTGTCTGACAAACTGTCTCCGGCCACTAGACCCAAAAAGAACAATCTTACTTTCATCAGTCCACAAAATGTTGCGCCATTTCTCTTTAGGCCAGTCAATGTGCTCTTTGGCAAATTGTAACCTCTTCAACACGTGTCTTTTTTTCAACAGTGGGACTTTGCGGGGGCTTCTTGTAGATAGCTTGGCTTCACATAGGCGTCTTCTAATTGTAACAGTCCTCACAGGGAACGTCACACCTTCTTTCATCTTCCTGGAGCTGATTGTTGGCTGAGTCCTTGCCGTTTTGGCTATTCTTCTATCCATTCCACTGGTAGTTTTTTGCTTTCTTCCACGTCTTTCAGGTTTTGGTTGCCATTTTAAAGCATTTGCGATCATTTTAGCTGAGCAGCCTATCATTTTCTGCACTTCTTTATATGTTTTCCCCTCTCCAATCAACTTTTTAATCAAGGTACGTTGTTCTTCTGAACAATGTCTGGAACGACCCATTTTCCTCAGAATTTCAGAGAGAAATGCACTGTAACCAGCATGTACAACATTTGCTGCCTTCCTTCCTTAAATAAGGGCAATAATTGCCACCTGTTTTTCAAAGAATGAATGACCTCACTAATAGAACTCCACCCTGCTATTATTTTGAACATGCCCCTTTCAATTAGTGTTTCAATGACACAGAATCAGCAGCATGCATGTCATGACTGTTGGATTTCTATTACTCTACTACACCTGCTAGTAAATTATTTGCCATGTAGAAATATCATTTCTACCAAAAACAGTGATTGATCCGGTTAGTGATGTCTGACTGCTATTATTTTGAACACAACTGTACATATATCTCCAATGAAAGTATCTACAGCATAGCTATTAAATCAAAGTACCTACAGTATAGTTCAGCGCTGAAGAGAAGGTCCTGACTTTACAATCGCTGCAGACAAACCACTCTAAAGGCAGCTATTTGTAAATATGGCCCCAGGAACAGCGTCTCATATTTCTAGTGAATTGCCAGACTACATTTTTCTGAATACAGGATTGGTCCAGATAAGGAAGTCCAGATTTGTCTTTCAACAATCTCCAATCATTGCACTAAAAATAGAAACATTTTGATAAGTGACAGTCGTTTACGGGAAACTTCATGCGAATACAATTGTGAAGACACACTGGGTAATATTCTCAAGAACAAATTTAGTATAAAGAGCACAACTAAAGAATTTCCTATCCATTCATTCACTTTTAAGGTTTATGTAAAGCAAAAACTTGTTAGTCAAGTATTAAAAGTTCAGCCATGTGTTTTATTGGTGCACGAGCCCCCTCTGGGGAGCTTCACACTCCCTTTTGGTCCTGGTGACCAGTGTCACAAAGACAGGAAGTGATGGGACATTCTAAATTTTACAGTCGTCCCCGACACCAGAACAAGAGGTGAGGGGGGAATACTACCAATAAAGACACCTGTTCTGACGTCAGCAAGGGACACTGAGAGAATATGAGAAGATTTGCACACTGCAGGTGCTTCAACACACCTCCCTGAAGTAGTGTAAACCATGAAACACATGGATGTAAATTATATTCCATGACCAATAAAGATAAGCCTTTGACGCACCTTTTTCCTTCATGGGTTCCTCTGCGACCTCAACTCCAACTTTTTAGGACTTGTATCCTCATCTACAACTAACAGGAGAATTTCCTTCACTTTGTAAAAATTTCTTTTTTACTTCCAGTTAGTTGTATCTCCAGGACAGGAAGAGAATAAAAATCTCAACAGGACACAGCCAAAAATAAAATGACAACTTAAACTAAGAGAAAACGTTTGGGCTCTACCTTTTAGGAGAGCAATACATTTTGTGTGGATTTGGTTAATCACGAATTAATCAGGAATGCAGACAGAACCACTGTGCTTGTATTTGTTGGTACAGTTCTTAGTGAATTTATTATCAGTTCTCCCTACCTGTACAAAAAAATATTTCTAAACAGATCTCTTCTTCCAAACTATTATTCTGAGTTTAATCATCAAACACCCCCTAGGATAGGTGTGTTACCTTGAGAGCGAATGATTCAGGAGATGAGGACTATTCCAACTTGTAACTGTAACATACATAAGCCACCAAATTCTGGTTTAAGGGCCAGTTCACACCATAGAAACGGAGTCGGGATGAGTTTCTGCATGTGCGTTTTTGAAGAATTCCAGTGCATTTTTTTTTTAAAAAAAGGTACAAAACAGTAAGCATAAGTAACCACACCTAAGCATAAATGTGGAACTATCATGCGCAGAAAAAGAGGGATTTTATATGTACCTCACAATGGGATAAACACAGAACTATAAAAAATATATTAATCGATCCAATTAAAATTGCCATTTTACATGAAAACAATATCAGTCTAGCACCAGCATACAGTCTTAAGTTTGTGATGAACAATGAGCGTATAGGGTCGACGCGTTTCGCTGCATTTGCTTCCTCAGGATCCACCCTTGAGATGCAACACTAAGCCATCACCTAGCATGAAAGGATTGAAGCAGTATACATCCTTCCTTGTGGGGGAGAAAAGGGTCAAATGACCCAAATGGAACCAAATGGGGGATATTGAGCAAAGAGCAGGATCAAACTCTGATCTGGCTCTAAACAAGGGAGAGCAGGGATCAGCTTATAATTAGGTACATAACACTCCAGGCTGTTCCCATATGGCTCCTATCCTATTGGTTGACTGGTCATTTGGTTGATGGTCTATGCAGTTTTGGCAATCAACCAATTTGGTTGATGGTCTGCAGTTACGAGCTATTGGTTTGGTTGATCTTATACTTGTGGATAACATCGTGTTAGTGAGTTTTGGACAGCCATGGGTATATGAGCAGCTTGTAATTGGACCTAGGATAGGAGTTGTATAGGAACAGCCTGGAGTGTTATGTACCTAATTATAAGCTGCTCCCTCGTTTAGAGCCAGATCAGAGTTTGATCCTGCTCTTTGCTTAATAACCCCCATTTGGTTAATTCGGTCCTATTCTCCCCCACAAGGATGTATACTATTTCAATCTTTTCATGCGATGTGATCTGATATGGCTTAGTGTTGCATCTCAAGCATGGATCCTGAGGAAGCAAATGCAGTGAAAAGCGTTGACCCTATACGCTTATTGTTAATCACAAACGTACGACTGTATATGCTGGTGCTAGACCATGATATTGTTTTCATGTACAATGTCTATTTTAATTGGATGGATTAATAAATATATATTTTTTTAGTTTTGTGTTGTATATTTATCCCACTGTGAGGTACATATAAAGTCACTTTTTTTCTGAGCATGACAGTTCCACATTTATGGTTCAGCGTTAATTGAAAGTTTGGGATGATACCACAATGTGGATACTTCTAACTTGGCTCCTAATCACACATGGTCTTTCCTGCTAACCCAGTGAATTTTTTCCCTTGTTTTATTCTTTACCGTAAATAAGGACATGTGCGGTGTATATGCATTTTACCAGGTTCCAGTACAATTCAGTGCAGAATAAATGCAGCATGTTTTACTTTTTTTTCTGGAACTGGAGTGCAATGCAACTGTCCGCACTGGTGTGAAGTCTGCCATTGGAGACCATATAACCTACTATACTTGCATTTTTGATGCAGAATAAAAATAAAACAAAGACACACTGGACTGCATGTGGTGTGCACCGGCCCTAAAAAAAAAAAAAAAAAAAATCAATCTACGCTGGCATTGCCACAGTTGTAGAGGCTATTACACATCTGGTAGGAATGCAAACCCATCCACGATTTCTGGGATCTAATTCCACAGCTTTAAACCATCCTTTGCGGATGGGACAGTTCCCAATACTCCCCATGTAACCCTACTCTCTGTACTACCTGGATCTTTCAAATGCACAAAAAAAAGGTCTTCTTAGGCATTGTTTGACAACAGCCAGACTAGTCATTCTATGCGACTGGCGGATGGCCCATGTACTATCCCTAGTGTAGGGGGTTACAGAGACAGCTCACATTGAGAGGATCCCTTCAAGAATTGGATACATAACACCACCAAACATGGCCCTCTTGGAAGATGTACAAGGAGTCCTCTGAGTTGCAAGACCTTCTCTTGGGGCAGCAGCAGGCTCTGTGTACCTACCACTGAGTGACGTTTATCCTAGTTGCCCAATCATGGCTATGCTCTTACTTTGTTTTTCTCCCTCCCTTTCTTTTTGTCCTTGCCCCCTCCTCTGTGTGACGGTGCAAGTATCTGTTTATTTCCTGTTTTTATGTGTATGTTTTTGAATCCCCTTTATGGTACCGGTACTTTATTGAAAAGTTTTTACCGGTTTTTAACAGAAACCATAAACTCAGATTGAACATAAAGATAAATTAGAAACCTCTATTGAAGAATGTATTAACTCAAAAAAAGTACATTCTATTGCTTTCAGCCACCTCCAAATCTTCAAACTACTTTTACTTTCCCTGCTGTTAGAGGGTGGCTACATTCATTGTCCATGATCCCACTGTATGTAGGAATGTAGCCACCCTCATTTGCTGGTTCCGGAGATGGATTACAGACTTTGGACTATGGCATGTGTAGTGCATATAGAGCAATGTACATAACTGCAACCAACATCACTGCTCCTTCCAAACGGAAGTAAGGGGGGAAAAAAATGGAGAGGCTTGGGAGCTCACAGAGGATGTTACAGGGAGGCAGAAAAACACCGTAACAAACAATTTCATGAAAATAGATTACAGGGTCATTAAGAAGTGCATGTGTATGGATTTTTGGAGAATAAAGATACCATTTAGGGTCACTTTTTGGTTTCTTGATTTTCTGGTCCCACATTGCTGCAGCTTCTTCTGCTTCCACTACTCATCTGCCAAAGAATGTTGAGGGATCTTTTATATAATACTGTCCGACATAACACTCAGCACACTAAACAGGAGACAGAATAGGAGGCCAAGCCTTGGCAGGGATACCACTGCCAAATATTATCAGATCTTTTACCCTTGAGTCAAGCTGAAAAGTCAGACTACATTGAAATTGAAGAGTTTCCCAGTAATATGCGGCAGAAATGAAGTCATTTTGCCCTTTTCTAAATGTCTGCATTGCTGCACATGTGGGGGGGGGGGCCCCTTAGCAGTAACTGGTAACACAGTTAAACACATGTAACTTGCTGCACTGCGTTCGAGCACAGCATACCATACGGCCCTCAGATTTTTTTTTTTTTTCCCATTAAAGTCCAACAAAACTCATGGAACATGTGACAATACACAAGAAAGCACTATATGCAACGTGAAAGCCTCAGGGACAAGTGTAAATCTTTCATGGCCAAGCCTACATATTATAATTATTTCAGTTCTAGCATTGGCCTGAATAGGACTCGGCCTCTATAAATTGAGCTGATGCATATGGAAAACACACAAAAGAGAAGGAAAAAAGAAAAAAAAGGATCTTTATTGGAACACATCTGAACATCAGATATACTCTGGTCAGCTGGGTGGAATTTGTGCACCTCTTGTGGGACACTGAAACCCAAAAAGGACATGATCAGGGCCGGGGGCACGTCTTATTGAAGTGGTAACAGGAGCAGCGACAGTAATTTTTAAATCCCTGCAAGCAGCAAACCCGTTTATTTATCAGAAGTGAAGGCTCCCTGATGAAACTGAACCAAGAGCCCCGACAAGCCTACTTCCAGGGTCCTGAAAGCCGGTGTATGGTACACAAGACACAGAGCAGTATAGTGCTGTGTATGTGTTCTCCTGGGGGCCCCGGCTAAGCTCTAGCAGACCCTCCCAGCATTCCCCCACTCCTGATAAATACACAGAAAAAAATACCTTAAAAAACAAGCAAAATGTTCTACCCAAACCCCAGGACTTGGGATGGCTGAGAGTGGACACAGTCAGTAAATGTTGCATTTAACTCAGAACCTGGAAGCGGCTCAAGTGCTAATATGAGGTACCCAAATGGAACTTTAAAATCGTTTGGTGACAACAAAAGATGTTATAAAGGAGGTATGGAAAAAAAAAAAAGAAAAAAAGGATTCCCTTGAGCGCCCCCCTGCCCCTTTTCCACATCCCACATGAGGAAGAGAGGTGTCCACTGCTCCTGTTCTGCTTCTTCAAGAATCGACACTTTCAGATGGCCTGTAATACACAAAAGAATACAAGTTACTGGGATGTGCAGGGTGACTGTGCTACTGGTTTCTGTGGAAGCACTCAGCATACACTTCTGTCTGCTCTACAAATGCATTAGGCCAAAGAACAGACAACCCCTGCAAAATGATGAAACAAAACAAGCCAGCCTCTTCCATACATGCATTCTAGCAGGTTCCCTTTTTAGTGGATTTGTACTATCATTTTATGGGAAAAGTAACAGATGGAGGGAGATTTACTAAAACTGGTGCATACAGAATCTGGTTCAGCCACTGTGCATAGTAACCAATCAGCTTCCAGGTTTTATTGCCTAAGCTTAATTGAACAAGTTGATGTTCAAAGCTGAATGGTTACTATGCACAGCTGCACCAGATTCTGCGAGTACCAGTTTTAGTTTTTAGGAATATTGGGTTCTTCAGGGGCCTTTAAGGGGTCACCCGACAGCTACTGACATCCCTCAGCTAAACCCACCAGCTACGTTCCTGGCTAGCTGTACTCATCTCAGCAATACATACTCCCCAATCTCAATGATCAGCTTGCTCATGGCTCTCTGTACACAACACACATTATTACACAACAAAGAGAAATACAGACGTGATGGTTTAAAGAACACATCCTGTGTTGCATAAAAAGCAGAAGTGGCAGTATCCTTCAAAGGGAGCGAGACATGTTTGACGCCTCCATCATTATGCTATGCTTTTAGCAATACATGACAAGACTGTTGTGAAATGTCCTTCCGCTACTTCCTACAACCCAAAATACAAGATCATCCTGTCCTGCTAGAGATCCCCATTTCTCAGCATCAAAATAGAACAACCACCCCTGCTAGTCTGGGGTTGTGATCTTGCTCGGTAATGGCGTTCTCAGACCCCTGCTCTTGGTCTTATCTTTTTCCTTTTGTACTCCTCTTTCCTTTTCTGTTTATTTTTGGTGTGGCGGTGGATAGCTGCCTTTAGTTTGAGTTACTGTCGGTGCTATACTAATGTTTTTGTCGTATGTGTCATTGATAGCCCCTGCGTGGGCACACCTTTTGCTCTGTTTTTTGTAATTTTTTTTATGTGCAATTGATAGCCCCCGTGTCGGCGAGTTTTGTTGCTCCTGTCTTAAACTGTTTATAAATTAATAAAAACATTGAAATACAAAATACAACAACCGCATACTAAACTAAACGGAGCTTCACAGCCCACCAAAAACGTAGAGTTCAGTATGTGATGGGGGTCTGGGGGATGACAGGGGGAGATTACATTTATTGTCCCTTGAGAACTGATATTTAAGGGTATGATCATCTTGTATCAATACAAAAATGGAACCCATGACAAAGCTGTTCACTTTAAGGTCATTGCAAATGGGGCCAGGCATTCGTAGCTTGAGAAACGTTGCTGTATACTTTATATTGATGATCCAAAGAGTATTCTGCAGACTGGCTGAATGAGTGCATTATTAGAGAAAATGAGACCTCCAGGTACCAGCCCATGCCTTCTCACTTTCCACCAATGCTTTTACCAGCAGTCTAGTATGTGAAATCATTTCGGGTGGCCATAGAATCTGACAGAACAATTCCAAGCTTGATTTGGACAACATACATCAACTGAGACATGTCTGCTGATTTAAGGCTAGCCATGCACCCATAGACAGGCTTAATGAGATAAAGTCAATTAGGGTGTATGGAGAGATCTCCACTGCCAGCTATTGTTCTCTGACAGCTGCAACATCGGAGGCTGCATAAATATGTCTCCAAATATCACCCAAACCGTACTCTCCGCTCTTCGCACGACCTCCTAACTCTGTAGCTCCCTTGTCTCCTCCTCCCATGCTCGTCTCCAGGACTTCTCCAGAGCTTCCCCCATGCTCTGGAACTCTCTACCCCAATTTATCAGACTATCGCCTACTCTGCTCACTTTTAGGCGATCTCTGAAAACCTCTCTCTTCAGGGAAGCCTATCCTGCCCACACCTAATAATGGAATCTTCTACTCCTCCTACCAGTCCAACCCCCACAGTTACTACCTTTTGTACCACTAGCCCCTCCCTCTTAGATTGTAAGCTCCAAGGAGTAGGGCCCTCCTAACCCTCTTGTATTGAACTGTATTATCTCCCGTTACAATGTACAGCGCTGAGCAAACTGCTGGTGCTATATAAATCCTGTATAATAATAAATTCCCAAACAGTGGCTGCTTCAGACAGGATACAGAACACAGTCACTGTTCGGCTAATAGTCTTCCACCTGGCTCCACCTATTTTTAAAGTGACTTTAATGAGGAGGGTGGTGCTTGAAGGGGCACCCACGGCAAGAATTTTGGCCCAATTCAGTAGGAATAGCCTAAAATTCAGGTCATGCAAGGTCAAAGTAACCCTCTGTTAATCAGCAATCAATCTTCCCCATCACTCACCTATGTAAGTTTCTTGGCCTTGTTGTACAGAGAGTCCACCACTTTGCTCATGTTTTGAATAGTTTCCAGAGCAGCTTCATATGTCTTATCTACAGGGGGCTCATCGAAAATTATCAAGACCCCTTCTCCTTGATCTAGGATACCTGGAAAGCAGAGAGAACAAGACATTCAAGCAATCTCACCGTAATCGCACATTACTTACATCTTCAATATTTCAACCACTATTAAAAGTGGTTCTAAAGGCTGAAGGTTTTTTTTTATCTTCATGCATTCTATGCATGGAAGTAAAAAACCTTCAGTATGCAGCTTCCACTGCAGACCCCCAATACTTACCTGAGCCCAATCCAGCAATGTGCACAAGAGCATCGGTTCTCCTGGGTCTCTGCCTCCACATTGGCTGAGAGACAGCAGCGGGAGTCATTGACTCCAGTGGCTGTCAGTCATGGCCAGTGAGGAGGGAGCAGGAGCGGGAGTGGGGCCGAGCCCCATTCTGTGTGTCTTATTCACACACAGAACAGGGCTCGGGAGCAAACTCGCATGAGTGCCCCCAGGACAAGCGGCTTGCGCTGGGGGGGACTGAGGAGAGGGGGAGGGGCCAGGAGCACTGGTGGGGGCCTGAGAAGAGGAGGATCAGGGCTGCTCTATGCAAAACACTTACATAGAGCAGGTTTGACATGTTTGGAAAAAAAAAAAAAATTCTATCTTTAATATCACTTTAAAGTCAACAAGAATGACCTTGTCTTTAGCAAAATACATTCACAAATTAAAAAAAAAAAAGGCTATGAATTTTCTCATCATAACGCAGAATACCAATCAGGGGCGGACTGACCATTTGGAAACTCTGGCACTGCCCGAGGGCCCGGGGTCAGTAGGGGGCCCCATGAGATGCCCCTGGTACCTTTTTCATAGGCTTTTTTGAGTTTGGGCAAGGACACAGGGGCCCCATGATCCCCTATTGCCCAGGGGCCCCATGAGTTGTCAGTCTGCCCCTGATACCAATGTTTAAAGTGGAAGCAAAGGCAAAACCTAACTAATGCTAAAACTACTCTCATCACTATACTTACTTGTTCTGCAGCCGCTCCGGTCGCAGGCTGTAAGCAGCAGCTTCACTTTGTGGGAGAGGAGAGGCAGCCAGCAATGGAAACCTCATAGTAACTCTATGGAGGATATCACTTCCCAGGCATTTCCCAGCCATTGTTGGCCGTCTCCTGCTCACAGAAGGTGCTGTTGGAGACCGGAGTGCCAGCAGAACAGGTAATTATAGCAATTTTTTTTTACAGGGCTAGATAGATTAGGCTTAGAATGTGGCTAAGAGTAGGTTTAAAGTTAGTCAGGTTTTGCCTTTACTTCCACTTTAATTGTTCTAAATTCTCTCAATCACGGCAAAACATTTTGTTATATTCATCAATAGCAGCAAAGGATATTATTATTCTTTACATGCACCAAATGTATTTGCATACCCAGGTATTGCCTTTTAAAAATAGCAGTGATGTCATCACTGTGCTGTAGGTAGCCTTTGCATAGAGGAGAGCTATACAAGGGACCCACTCACTACAGGCTGCCTAAGGAAAAAGTACAGGAGGGACAGATACAAAACCAGTCACCATGCACAAGGAGAGAGAAGCAGTGACCGGTCTCTATTCTAGGAAACTCCTGTGCAAAGTGTAGGACCTGGCTCATGCTATACTATGGCCCAGACCTGTAAGAAATACACAACTCAAAGGCTAAGGTATACACGTGCCTTGTATGTAGACAGGATAGTTTAGTGTAGGCTTCAGATTTAAGCAAACCCCCCTCAAGATTGATTAGTACAGTATGGTGTTCTCAAAATCAAAAAGATGGTTATAATAATGAATAAGATACAAAGTAGTGGTTTGACCACTGTGTTATTAATCTACAAGAGTCTTGGACTGTAACCAAGTATTACAGATCATTCTTTTCTTCCATTATCAACATCAGCAGGGTTTAGGGCTCTGTCATAATAATGTGCTTCCTTGTCTGTGGCACAAAGAACCACCAAGACTGTGCAACCATAGGTTTGATGACTTCCAGCTATGATTACAACATTCTAAGGGCTCTTTAGTTCTAGTTTAGTTTAGTTAAAAAGAAAGGCAGCGGTAACTAGTTAAAAAAAAAAAAATAATAATAATACACACACACACACACACACACACACACACACACACACATATATATATACATACATACATACATACATATACACACACACACACATATATATATATATATATACATACATACATACACACACACACGTACATATACATACACACACGTACATATACACAGACACACACACATATATATATACATACACACACACACATACACACATATATATATACATACACACACACATATACATACACACACACATATAGAGACACACACACACACACATATAGAGACACACACACACATAGAGACACACACACACATATAGAGACACACACACACATATAGAGACACACACACACATATAGAGACACACACACACATATAGAGACACACACACACACACATATAGAGACACACACACACACATAGAGACACACACACACATATAGACACACATATATAGACACACACATATAGACACACACATATAGACACACACATATAGACACACACATATACACACACACATATAGACACACACATATAGACACAGACACACACGCACATATAGACACACACGCACATATA